>NC_133662.1:246347345-246619446 GCF_037893015.1 Macrotis lagotis | reverse complement strand
GGGGGAAGGATGTTATAGGAGATTGATCCCTAGCTGTGGGTGGGGGGAAGGATGTTATAGGGGATTGATCCCTAGCTCTGAGTGGGGGAAGGATGCTATAGGGGATTGATCCCTAGCTCTGAGTGGGGGAAGGATGCTATAGGGGATTGATCCTTAGCTGTGGGTGGGGGAAGAATGTTATAGCAGATTGATCCTTAGCTGTGGGTGGGGGGAGGATGTTATAGGGGATTGATCCTTACTTAGCTGTGGGTGGGGGAAGGATGCTATAGGGGATTGATCCCTAGCTCTGAGTGGGGGAAGGATGCTATAGGGGATTGATCCTTAGCTGTGGGTGGGGGAAGGATGCTATAGGAGATTGATCCTTAGCTGTGGGTGGGGGAAGGATGCTATAGGGGATTGATCCCTAGCTGTGGGTGGGGGAAGGATGCTATAGGGGATTGATCCCTAGCTGTGGGGGGGGGGAGGATGTTATAGGGGATTGATCCCTAGCTGTGGGTGGGGGAAGGATGCTATAGGGGATTGATCCTTAGCTGTGGGTGGGGGAAGGATGCTATAGGGGATTGATCCTTAGCTGTGGGTGGGGGAAGGATGCTATAGGGGATTGATCCTTAGCTGTGGGTGGGGGAAGGATGCTATAGGAGATTGATCCTTAGCTGTGGGTGGGGGAAGGATGCTATAGGGGATTGATCCCTAGCTGTGGGTGGGGGAAGGATGCTATAGGGGATTGATCCCTAGCTGTGGGGGGGGGGGAGGATGCTATAGGGGATTGATCCCTAGCTGTGGGTGGGGAAGGATGCTATAGGGGATTGATCCTTAGCTGTGGGTGGGGGAAGGATGCTATAGGGGATTGATCCTTAGCTGTGGGTGGGGGAAGGATGTTATAGGAGATTGATCCTTAGCTGTGGGTGGGGGAAGGATGCTATAGGGGATTGATCCCTAGCTGTGGGTGGGGGAAGGATGCTATAGGGGATTGATCCCTAGCTGTGGGGGGGGGGAGGATGTTATAGGGGATTGATCCCTAGCTGTGGGTGGGGGAAGGATGCTATAGGGGATTGATCCTTAGCTGTGGGTGGGGGAAGGATGCTATAGGGGATTGATCCTTAGCTGTGGGTGGGGGAAGGATGTTATAGGAGATTGATCCTTAGCTGTGGGTGGGGGAAGGATGTTATAGGGGATTGATCCCTAGCTCTGAGTGGGGGAAGGATGCTATAGGGGATTGATCCCTAGCTCTGAGTGGGGGAAGGATGCTATAGGGGATTGATCCTTAGCTGTGGGTGGGGGAAGGATGTTATAGCAGATTGATCCTTAGCTGTGGGTAGGGGGAGGATGTTATAGGGGATTGATCCTTAGCTGTGGGTAGGGGGAGGATGTTATAGGGGATTGATCCTTACTTAGCTGTGGGTGGGGGAAGGATGCTATAGGGGATTGATCCCTAGCTCTGAGTGGGGGAAGGATGCTATAGGGGATTGATCCTTAGCTGTGGGTGGGGGAAGGATGCTATAGGAGATTGATCCTTAGCTGTGGGTGGAGGAAGGATGCCATAGGGGATTGATCCCTAGCTGTGGGTGGAGGAAGGATGCCATAGGGGATTGATCCTTAGCTGTGGGTGGGGGAAGGATGCTATAGGGGATTGATCCTTAGCTGTGGGTGGGGGAAGGATGCTATAGGGGATTGATCCTTAGCTGTGGGTGGGGGAAGGATGCTATAGGAGATTGATCCTTAGCTGTGGGTGGGGGGAAGGATGCTATAGGGGATTGATCCCTAGCTGTGGGTGGGGGAAGGATGCTATAGGGGATTGATCCTTAGCTGTGGGTGGGGGAAGGATGCCATAGGGGATTGATCCCTAGCTGTGGGTGGGGGAAGGATGCTATAGGGGATTGATCCTTAGCTGTGGGTGGGGGAAGGATGCTATAGGGGATTGATCCTTAGCTGTGGGTGGGGGAAGGATGCTATAGGGGATTGATCCTTAGCTGTGGGTGGGGGAAGGATGCTATAGGGGATTGATCCCTAGCTCTGAGTGGGGGAAGGATGCTATAGGGGATTGATCCTTAGCTGTGGGTGGGGGAAGGATGTTATAGAAGATTGAAGGGGGAGGATGTTATAGGGGATTGATCCTTACTTAGCTGTGGGTGGGGGAAGGATGCTATAGGGGATTGATCCTTAGCTGTGGGTGGAGGAAGGATGGCAAAACAGGGGCCCAGAAAGTTGAGAGTCAAGAAACTTGGCTGTGAATCCCTAGGAGTCAACCAACAATCATTTATCAAGCATCTTCAGGTGCCGGGCAGTCTTGGACAATGGGTACGTCCAGATACTAAAAGAATTCCTGACCTGAAGAAATTGTATTCTCGCAAGAGAGAGAACATGTGGCTGAGTAGATGGAGAAAACATCAACATTACAAAGTAATTTTAGATGAAGGCCTAGCCCTGGGTGGAAGTGGGTAAGGCAAGAGGAGCAAAGTGAATCCCTTCAACTTCTTCAAACTCAGTTTCCCTCTCTGTCAAAAAAGAGGGTCCCAGACTGGACGCTTTCTGATCGCTTCCGGTCTCTGCTTCTGCTGTGTTTTCACACACCAAAAAGCCTCTTCCTAGTCTAAGACTTTCCTGCAGGAATCCTACCTGGTGCAGGTGTCCTGTGGCCTGGGGAAGGTGGGGCCGTCCCCAGCCTGCCACCTCTCTTCCTGTTGCCTGAGTTGGTGGGAGCCGAGGCCGCGGATGCAGCAGCAGGAGCTAAGCCCCTGCTTCCCCCCAAGGGTGGGGAGAGGAGCCGAGATCTCGGGGTTTTTTTTGAGGAGGAAGGGAACTCGGAGGTCCGACTTTCATTTTACAGGTGAGGAAACTGAGGCCTGAGGCCTGTTGAGGTGGAGCTGTTCTCTGAGGTCACAGGAATACTGTCAAGCATTGGGCGCAGGGGAGGGACGGTGTGTGTGTCTGTGTGTATGTATATGTTTCTGTGTGTGTGTGTGTGTGTGTGTGTGTGTGTGTGTGTGTGTTGTGTGTGTGTGTGTGTGTGTGTGTGGTGTGTGTCTGTGTGTAGAGAGTGACAGCGGGCAGACCCAGAGAAGCGTTAGGCACCGGGAGGCGGTGCAGCCGGCCAGGGATCCAGTGGGGTTGGGGGGAGGCAGGGAAAAGGCGGAGCCCTTTTGCGCCGCCGACCCCCCAACGGCCTGGGGGTGATGGCGGGCAGGGCTTACAGGGGGACGCTTTTCAGGGTGAGGGGGGACCGACACCTCACAAAGGTGTGCCCCGAGGGGCAGGCCTAGCCCCCTCGGAGCGCCCCCCGGGAGGGTCCGCGGAGGGGAGGGGGCCCGCGGGGGGGCCCCGGGCTCCCGCTGCGGGATCAGAGCGGCTCTGTGCCCCGCGCCCCCTCCCCACTAAGCGCGGGGGCCTGGGGGGCGGGGGGCGGGGCCGCCGCAGCTGCGGGCGGAGCGCAGGACCCCGCGTGGGGCCGCGGGGCGGGGCCGGGGTGGGGCCGGTGGGCGGGGCCTCCCTCCGCGGCCCCGCCCGCGCGCAACAGTTTCCCCAAAGTTGCGGCCCCGGGGGCGGGGCGGCCCGGGAGGGGCGGGGCACGGGGCGGGGCCAGGGAGGGCGGGGCGGCCCGGGAGGGGCGGGGCACGGGGCGGGGCGGCCCGGGAGGGGCGGGGCACGGGGCGGGGCCAGGGAGGGCGGGGCGGCCCGGGAGGGGCGGGGCACGGGGCGGGGCGGCCCGGGAGGGGCGGGGCGGGGCGGGGCGGCCTGGGAGGGGCGGGGCGGCCCGGGAGGGGCGGGGCGGGGCGGGGCGGCCCGGGAGGGGCGGGGCGGCCCGGGAGGGGCGGGGCGGGGGGCGCCCCCCGGGCCCGCGCCCGCTCGTGGCCCCGAGTCGTTGCGGAGAGCCGGGGAGGCGCGGCGGGGCGGGGCGGGGCGGGGGCCGCGATGGCGCGGCGGGCACGGGCGGCGCGGGCCCGGCGCTGAGGCCGCGGCGGCGGAGGAGGCATGGGCACCCGGCAGACCAAGGGCAGCCTGGACGAGAGCCCCGGCGAGGCGCCCCCCGGCGCCGCCCCCGCCGCCCCCCGCCGCCGGAGCTCGGCCCGCGAGCGCGCGGAGCTGTGGGCGGCGCTGCTGCTGCGCCCCGGGGACAAGGCGGCCCGCGCCCCCGGCCCCGCCGCCGGCCTGCCCCCCTACCACCGCCGCGTGGCCATGATCCAGGAGCTGCTGGCGCTGCTGCGCCAGGGCCGCCAGGACGAGGCGGCCGAGCTGCTCCGCGCGCTGCGCCAGGTGAGCCGGGGGGCGGGGGCCGGGGGGCCGGGGGGCCGGGGGGCCGGGGGGCCGGGGGGGGGCCGGGGGGCGGGGGCCGGGGGGCCGGGGGGGGGCCGGGGGCCGGGGGACCGGGGGGCCGGGGGGCCGGGGGGGGGGGCCGGGGGGCCGGGGGACCGGGGGGCCGGGGGGCCGGGGCCGGGGGACCGGGGGGCCGGGGGGGGGCCGGGGGCCGGGGGCCGGGGGGCCGGTGGGCCGGGGGCCGGGGCCGGAGCCGGGGGGGCCGGACCGGGGGGCCGGGGGGCCGGGGGGGGGCCGGGGCCGGGGGCCGGGGGCCGGGGGACCGGGGGACCGGGGGCCGGGGGCCGGGGCCGGAGCCGGAGCCGGGGCCGGAGCCGGAGCCGGGGGGTCGGGGGCTGGGGACCGGGAGAGGCAGAGCAGGAGGAAGGGGGCGCCGGGGGGCGGCAGCGCCCCCAAGGGACCCGCCCTCCGGACAGTCCCTGGGCGCCCCCCGAGGGACAAACTCTGCCCCACGTCCCCCTCCCCGGCTCCCGTGTCGCCTCACAAAGCGGAATCTGCACCCAGGACAGGGGCCCAGAGGAAAGACCCCCCCCCCCCCCCGCCGGGCCCCTTCCCTGCCCGGGTGACTCGACACCCCCCAGCCCCCCTCAGACTCTGTGCCCGGCCGGCAAGGGGAGGGTGGGACGGGGCGGGGGACCGAGCCCCTGGACGAGGCCTCTGGTCCGATGCTCCCCGCTGGGGCTTCTTACTGCTCACTCCGGGCAAATCCACAACTAGAGTCTGGGGGGAAAGCCAGGCGACGCTCCTGATGCCAGGCTGATGCCATGTGTCTGCTGCCCCTTCCCTTCCTGGGGGTGGTGGAGGTGCCAACAGGGCCAGCCTTCCAGGCCGGCTGGAGCAGTGGCAACGGTGGCAGACAGACCCCCCCCCCCTTCCCCTAATTTTGCTGCCCTCACTCCATGGACTCCTCTGAATAATGCCAGCTCTTGGGAGAACAGAGCCCTTCCCTTCTCTGGGTCTCGTTTTCTTCTTCTGTAAAATGGGGTGATTAAATTGGGGGTTCAGGGTCCATGGAGATTGCAAGGAGCCTGTGAACTTGTCTGGAAACTACAGTGTCTGGCTTCACCAACCTTTACTAGAAACTTAGCATCTCCTTCAGTTATTGAATACCATGATACTAAAAACAAGACTCCATGCCCGAGGGGGTCCCCAGGGATCCTTGGGCTTCATCCACAGCTGCCTGAGGGGCCCCGAGGCATCCGTGGGGGTCCACAGGGATCCCAGAGCTTCAGCCATAGGATTTTCCAGGCTGCCTGAGGATCCCCCCAGGGATCCATGGGCTTTTGCGGCTGCCAAAGAGGGGGGAGGTCCCTGCTATAAAGAGGTGAAATCCGTCTGGCCTTGAAGGTTTCTCAGGTTCCTTCCAGCCCTGACTTTTTATAGTCGTGTGATATTGTAAAAGTGCTGCCCCATGTGTTGCTCACCCCTTGAGAAGCTCCTGCCACTCTCAAAAAGAAACAGGGGCGGGAAAGGGGGGGGGGGGCTAGGAGTCAGGAGATGTAGATGTAGCCAGGAGCTTGCTGTGTGACCTTGAGCAAATAGTTTCCCCTCTCTGTATTTCTGTTCCATGGGGGGGGGGGGGGGTGCCAGAGCTGCCATTCTCTCCTTGTCTGTATGGGTCGGTGGTCTCAAAAACCTGTGGACGCTCCATCATCAGAATCCTTTTTTTAAATAAATGAAGGAAATACTCAATTTGAATTAGAGATGACTGAAAATCAAGTAACTTTTTTCCATTCAAGATCACAAATCTCTGGAACTCTGTGTGTGTGTGTGTGTGTTGAGAGAGAGAGAGAGAAGGGAAGAGAAAAAAGAAAAAGGGAAGGAGGGATAGAATGAAGAGAGGGAGGTGAGAAGGGAGAGAGAAAGGGAGGAAAAGAAAAAGAGAAAGGGAGAGAGGGAAAGAAGAAAAGAGTTTTCAAGAGTTTGGCAAAACTAACCAGTGCCTCAATGGAATTTGACACTATAGATAGACAATGTTCCACACCCATAGACCCCCCCACACACACACACACACTTCTGCAAGGAAGGGCAGGAAGTCCATTTCTTCATCTTCTCTTCTGAGCCCATCATGGTCATTATAACGTTCAATGCCAGGATAACATGTTGTAGATCTGGCTGCTGATGAGACAGAACAGCATTTGCTTGTGGTTGCCATGCCTGGAGAGCCATGAGAATTCAGCCAGGCAGAGGAGTGGTCCGAATGCCCTGAGAAGGACCTCTCCAGGCCAGGGATTTGGTGGCTGCTGAACGGCTGGCATTCATTCCTCGGCTCTAGTTTCTGGAGAACTCTGTTGAGTTTGCCAGGTGGGTGTGTCCTTGCTAAGCTATGAGCTACGATGGTGAGAGGGAAGCAGGAATGCAGGGAGACTAGAGGCTGGGAGCCAGGAATCCCAGATCTGCTCTTAGCAATGAGCCTTCACTCCCTGGGGGACCCTGAAGTGAAGTCATCGGGACATCACTCGGCCTCTGCTTTTCCACCCCCTTCATGCCGGTTCAGTGTTGTTCAGGTCGCCCTGGGCCCAGAGGAGTGAGAAATCACTTGAAAGTGTTAACAGTAAAAACAGGAAGAGGCCAGTACCTGAGAACAGAAGGGACTCTGGATTTAGAATCAGAAGTCCTGGGTTCATATCCCAGCTTTGTCATGAACTATTTGACCTTGAGACAGTTATTTTCTTTCTCTCACCCTTGGTTGCCTCATCTATCAAATAAGGAGATTTTTAAAATGGCCTTTAGGATCATAGCAGTTGAGCTTTGAAGCCATCTAGTTCAGATCAGACAACTGAGGCCCAAGGAAGTTAAGTGAATCCTCAAAGGTCAAGCAGGAACCGAGAAGGGAAGAAGCATTTCTAGAGCACCTACTATGTGGGGTAAGTGACTTTGAGCCTTACAGCAATCCTCTGAGGAAGGAGCTGTTATCCTCCCCATTTTACAGGAGAGGAAACTGAGGCAGGTGGAAGCTAAGTGACTTCTCAGAGTCATAGAGCCAGTAAGTATCCGAGGCTGGATTTGAATTCAGGAGTCAGGTCTTCCCAAATCAGACTCCGGCACTGTATCCAGGGATCGCTAGCTGCCTTAGAAGGGGTAGAATTTAAATCTAGGACTCTGAACAATGATGGTGGGCCAGACCAGATGTAAGTCCAGCTTGGCTGGCACATAGAAGAGACATCAGATGGCATAGAGTGGTTTTAAGTGCCTTGGTTCTGATCTCAAAGGGCCTGGGTTCAAATCACCTCTAATGCTAATACTTGTATAACCTTGGGCAAGTCACAGCCTCCCTGGCCTCATCTATAAAACAGAGGAGCTGGAAACTCAAAAGCACTGTTTCTAAGTGTTTCCTACCAACTGGCACTTGGGCTTATCTGTGCTGTGGTCATTATTGCTTTTCAGAAAGAGAAGCCTATGATCCAACAAGATACCAAAGTGCCTTCTGAATTTCAAAAGGAGGATCATAAAATAAACCTCCTAATGTTGAAAGGGACCTTTCAACTCCTCACTCACCATGTCCTAGAGTGCCCAGACTGCTGGCAAAACTTGAAAAGGGCATCAGGATCAGCAGGTGCTGGTTGGGGTCATATGGTAGAGCTGAAATAAGCCATATCTAGGTCCTAGGGAAATTATTCCACTGTCCACCAAGGAGTTTTAGCAGGAGCCATTCAAACACTGCAAGGCAGACCAGCATGGGGCAGAGATAGTCCGCCTTGGAGTGTTTGGTTCTGGATGCCACATTTTAGCAAAGATGTACATGAACGGCAGGGTCAGAGTGTCCAAGATGACCATCTGAAGATGCTCAAAGAAACTGGGAATGTTTAACCTGAAGACAAGAAGACTTAGGGGAGTTTTGTGGGAAAGAGTTTAGAGTTGTTCTTTTGATTTAGGTTATCCTGACTTACTCTCCATTCAGGTCTGTATCTTTTGCTCATGTTTCCTTTATTAGTGACTTGTATTATGATCTGTAAAGGATGGGAATTATTTCTCTTTTTACATTTATAATTCTTCAATGTCCTATCACAGTATAAATTTTTGGAAAGGTACTAAAAGATGCTGAATATTTATGTATTCTTCACCATTCCCTTTCAGAAGTTACCATAGATAGTTCAATCTAATTTTCAAAGCATTTGTAAAACCCCTTATTCCCTCATTGTTTATCTTTGTGTCAGATTTATGCAACTCTAAAACAATAATATTGAAAAGTTTTACTATCCTGCATTAAAAAAAAAAGATTTGCTGTTTGGCCCCAGAGGGAAGAAGCAGGAGCAGTAGGGGGGAGGCAACAGATGGGCTGGTTTCTGCTCATCACCTGATAGAGTTATCCCAAAGTAGAAAGGACCTTCCTTGAAGAAATAGTGAATGTCTCCTCTTTGGAGGGGGTCATCACTTCCTTTGGAGAGTATTCTCACAGGTTCATTTTGGGCTAGGTGGTCTCCAAGCCTCTTACATATTGAGTGTAGAGGAAGTCGAGATTGAATAGGGAGGGAGGGTCCTAATCACCAAAGTCCTTGGAAGCTAGGAAGAGGAAATTTTGTCAGTAATCAGGGAACCATCGTGGAGTTTGGAGGAGGAGAATGATGTGATTGAAGATTTATCAGAAAGTATAATGACAGTGCCCTACCTCTCCCCACCTCCAAGATAACTCACTGGGTCTCAGGAAGGAGGGGAGTCTTCAGCTACCTGAAATACTTTCCAGGCCTGTCTCCATTTGTCAAAAATCTATCCTTCTTTCAAAACCCTCCTCAATAGCTTTATTTCCCCTAGAGTCTCCCTGCTTTCCCTTCAGACAGCCATTTCTCCTTCTCTGGACTCCCTGCTCTGAACACTTGACTTCTCCTTTGGATTGGTCACCAGCCTCTGTTTTGTAGCAATCTAAGGTTAGCAAAGACTTTCCTTACAACCCTGAGAGGCAAGGTCTGCAAGTATGCTTATCCCCATTTTACAGATGAGGAAATTGTGGCCCATGGAGGGAAAGTGACTTTTCTAGGCTCATATGATGTCTAAAGCATTCAGACCCAGGCAACATGCAAAGTGGTTAGGGCTCTGGTCTTGGAGTCAGTCTAAGAAATGGATTCAAATCTCACCTCAGACACCATCCAGCTGGGTGACCCTGGGCAAGTCACTTCAGTTTCCTTCTCAGTAAAAAGAGAATAAATAAGACCAGAGAAAGGAAGCAACTTCGGATATGTTTAGAATTGGAAGGGATGTTGGGAATCATCCCAATCTCATTCCCACCTCACCCCCTTCTATTTTATTTATTAGCTTGTTCATTTGGATTTTTATCTTTATTGTGAATTTAATCATTAACAAAAACACAACTATTTCAATATGTAAAAAAAAAGACTATGTGAAACCAGGAACTTCTGTTCCTGTTATCTGTAAAGAGTGTGTATTAATTTGAACAAAGTAGTAACAGAATTACTCTTTTTGTTCATGTTTACTTTGGAACTTTTGTCTTTTTTATGTGAAAAAGTTTTTTCTGATTATTTTTTCTTTTTTTTGTTTTCTATTTCTACTTGGAGGAGATAACTGAAACTTAGAGATGGTGAGGGGCTTGCCCAGAGACATTCATGGGTGAGGGAAAGAAACCAGTTGTTCAGAGTTGAGTATTTTCCCCTAGAGACCGAGGCCTCTTGGCTGAAATGAAGGGACCTTGGGAGTGGGAGTGAGTTGGATTGGAGAGGGTGGGTGTATGGTGGGGTATGAAGATGGTTGAGGACCAGAGGACCATTACCGTAGAGATGGAAGTGAGCTGTGAGGGTGTCTATGACTTCTCTGGAGAGACATGAGTAGCTTAGATCCCCCCCCCATTCTTCCTGGGGAGGTCGGTGCCTTAGAGTAGACTTGGTGATGATAGAAGCGATGAGGAGAAAAATGCTCTTGGGGTGGGGGGGATATCATACATCACCCACAGAGCTTTGGACTCCAAGTAGAGAAGACTTGGATTCAAATTCTCCCTTGGACACTTGCCAACTATTTGACCCTCTCTGTAAAATGATAGGGGCTGAGGTCCTTCCCAGCTATATCTATGACTATTATCAAGCATCCATTCTAACATAGCATATGCTTACTGCCTGTGTAACCTTGAGCAGCCGGTCATGTTCACCCCCTGAGTCTTAGTTTATTTGTAAAATGAGGGAGAGGACTAAGTAATTGCTAAGGTCCCTTCTACCCAGAATCCTATATTTTTTCAGAAACTTTACTTTCTTTTGAGAGAGTGTCATTTGAGGGTCTTTTGGAGGATAGGGGGTCTAGAGAATGGTTAGATACCTTTAACTGTAACTTAAAAATAAACTCCCCCCTCACATACACATACACATACACGTACACATACACATACACATATATAGTGCAGTGGGAGGTGAGTTTGGAATCAAGCTCTGTTACTTGCCACCTGTTTGACCATAAGCCCTTCTGGGCTTCAGCTCTATAAAATGAGAGGGTTGCATTAGATGGTCCCCAAGAGCTCTTTCAAATCTGTGTTCTCTATATAATTAGTTTCCAAAAACTGCCTAGCTTTAGAGAGCCCTTTCAAAGAGAGATGATGGGAAAAGTCTAGAATGACTTTGTAGGCCAGGACCATGGTCTAAATTTGAGGCAAGCAGGGCAGGGCTGGGGAGGGGTGAGTAGGGGCAACTCAGGGCAGGCCAAACCAGCCCTCCCTGGCTCCAAATCTTTGTTGGACTTTAGACATACTATAGAGGCTCAGCATAGCTTTGCATTATGGGACTTCCCCAGGATCACCCATACAAGCTCCAGGCTCCTAGGCTTGAAACCTCAGGATTCTTCTTCCCTCTTTACTCTCCCTTACCTTATAACTAATCAGTCGCAGGGGCAGCTAGGTGGCACAGTGGATAGAGCACCAGCCCTGAAGTCAGGAGGACTAAGTTCAAATCCAGCCTCAGAGATTTAATGATGACCTAGCTGTGTGACCTCGGGCAAGCCACTTAACCCCATTGCCTTGCAAAAACCAAAAAGAAAAAAAAAATCTAATCAGTCAACTGTCTGCTTTGCTGCACTCTTGTTAAGGTCACCACTGTAGACCAGTCCTCATCACCTCTCTGGAAGGTTATTGCCATGGCTTCCTGGGCCCAAGTGTCTCCAATGTCCATCTATCCTGCATAGAGCTGCCAAATTGGCATTCCTAAAGCAGGGGCCTGGTTGGGTCCCTTCTGGGTCAATAATCCCTAATTCCTCTGGGATCAGATTCAGATTCTTCTCGTTAGCATTAGAAGATCCTCTCTCTTTGGCTTCCTCTCTTCTTCCTGGGTTGGTGACCTTTTTCACAAACAGTGCTCCATCATCCATCTTCAATCCCTTGCCCATTTTTCTGTTTCCACCCCTCATTCTTCCCCCACTGCCACAATTCACTCATCTTTCTTTCAAAGCTCAGCTCCAACAGCACTTCCCCCATAAGGTCTTTCCTGACCACCCCAATTGCTAATGACCCTCTCCCTACACTATATTTTGGCCAGACTTCTCTTGAACTCATTGTCTCTCCTTAGAGAATGGAAGCTCTCTGAGGGTAAGGATGGTTTCAATTTTGTCTTTGCATTCCCAGGTCTTATCATGGCACCTGGTAAATAGTAGGTCCTAATAAATCTTTGTGGATAGATTGATTTCTTTAGCCTCTTGAATTTTGCAGAACACTTTTCTTGGTGGGGGTTGGGGGGGAATCCTTGGGAAGTTGGCAATGATAAGTATCATTTCTCCCAAGGGGGACTGAGGGCCTAGAGGAATTAAGCTGTAATAATAATAATAGATTTTCCTAACAGTTTCAAGCAAGAGGCTCTCTTCACAACCACCCTGTGGTTTTTCTTACCTTCATTTTATTGATGAGGATATAACCGAATCACCTTTGATCACAAAGCTAGTTGATGTTGGAAGTAGGATTCAAGTACAAGTCTCCTGGTGGGGACCCTAAAATGCAGCAGATCAGACCGCTTACCAGTCAGAACTGGTGGTACCAGGAGTGCCCTGCAGGAGGAGGGAAATGTCATTCACCCCCTTTTAGAAATAAATCAGTGGCAAGATTGGGGAGTCAGGAAAACTTTTTCTGAAACACCTTCCTCCACTTAATCCCCCTCAACTCTGTGCCCTTTAGTCCCAGGAGGCCGAAAGGAGAGAGCACTGAACTTGGAGTCAGGAAGTCTTAAGTTCAAACCTCACCTCAGACACTTGGGATCTGTGTGACCCTGGGCAAGTTTCTTGGTCTCTTTCTGCCTCAGTTATCTTATGTAAAGTGGAAATAGCACCCATCTCCCAGGGTGATTGTGAGGGTCAAATGAGATAATCATAGGCAGAGGTGAGTGATGATGAGTTTGATACTGGCCCCTGTGTGGGAAAGTACTGGCTTCCTTTGATCAGGAGAGAGTTCAGCCTGGGGAGGAGCTAAGGCAGAATTCCTAAGTCTGAGCTGTTTTGTTTAGCTGCACAGCGACCTATGCAGCTCCTTCCTTGCTGTGCCCCCCCATAGGGTGGCTCTGTTGACCCAGGTGCCCGGGAGGCTGTGTTTGGTGCCCCTTCCCCAGCTCTGCTCAGCTCTGGCTGCAAGGTCAGATTCATTCTCACGCCACTGGGAGCAAGCCTGTGGCTGCTGAGGGGGTGGAGAGCCAGAACCAGAGCCAGTGAGGTGCTGGAGGGAGGTGCTGGCTGCAGCTGCTGCTTGCCTGGCTCTGCCTGGCTCCTGGGGAGGGGGCTGGCCCGGGTGCTTCAGGACGGCTCAGGGAGAGGGGTTCACCTCCTCACCACACCAAGTGGCTAGGACTGGCAGGAAGGCTGCTGTCTGAGAGGGAGTTTGCTGTGCAGAAAAAAAAAAAGCTACAAGAATTTGCGTTTCTTCCTTGTGATGCTGAGAAGGAAATCCCTTTTGTCTGCTTCCTGCACTGGAGGGGACTGGCAGGGCCGCCTGGGGGAGGGGGAGTGCCAGGGGAGGAGATTCCTTCCCACCACGGTGAGCAGGCAGGCTCTGGCCTTGCGGGGAGGGGGGAATCTGGCAGCCAGTCTTGATGCCCAATATATTCTCAGGGATCTGGGCCCCCAGAACCTCTGCCTGGCTCCTGAAAAGAAAGGCCAGAGTTGATTTCAGCCATTGTAGGTCATTGGGGGAGCTCTCCAACTGCTGAGATGACCTGTGCGCTTCACCCTCCTTGTTTGTCCTTCATTCTCCAATGAAGCCACTGATCCAAGGTTAAACGGTTGACCCTATGGTTGGTGGGACTTTGGTCGCTTCCCGCCCCAACTGGAGGTGTTTCAATCAGATGACTTTGCATCTGGCCCTGAGGCTGTTTCTACATCTCTTGTCTTCTTGGATTCTCCTTTCTTAGGGTCACTATCTACTCCCCTTGGGAAATCAATACCTTTATGACTAATAATAATAATAATAATTCAATAGTTATGAGAATCTCTTACATTGGTATCCTCAGACACTTGCTAGCTTATCTCCCCGGGAGAGCCACTGAACCTCTGTGACTCACTTTGCTCATTTGTCAAAAGAGAGACCTGGGCACCTGTGGCTTCTGAATTCCTTCCAAAGCTCTGATCTCTTCTGGCTTCCCCGGGCTTCTTCAAGCATTAGCCTAAATCCCTTCCCTTGGTGGCTGCTTCCCAGCTATGCTCTGTAGCTCTGACATAGGTAGCTGCATTCTGTCTCCTCTGAACAGCAGGGCAGAGGCTACATTTTGTCTTTAAATCTATTAGAATAATACCTGGCTTTTCATAACCTCTAAAATCTAGATGAATATTAGTTGACTGACTGAATTTCCTTTACTAGAGACCGCTTAATAACAGGAGAAACCCTATCTTCCGCACTGAGGAGGGAAGGCTGGTCCACTAGGGAGTAGTGGGATGAACAAGCTGGCATCTGCAGTGCGTGGACCACCCCCTGTTGTGTTGGTCTCCTTTGACCCTCCCCACTGAGCAAGACAGAGGGGTCTCCTTGGCAGGAAATGGCCTAAGACAGCCCGGCTGACTGTCTCTGTCTCCGAAACCCTGTTGGCTTAGGTAGGAAAAAAGTCAGCCCTTGGCCAGGACAAGCCCTTGGCACAGCTAGCAGGGGATCAGAGGTGAGGTTGGGAGGAGGTAGGGAAAGTCAAAGGGAAGGAGGCCCCATGGCTGGGCAGGAGAGCCACAGATCTGCCTGACCCCTTGGCTGAACCACACCCCATTGGCCATTGACCACTTCCTGCTGCCCAGAGGGATGGGCAGGTGAGGCATGACTTTAACCCAGGGACACACAGACCTTATTAATGTCTGGCTTGGTAGCCCTCTCTGAGGGCATTGGAATCCCCTCCCTCCACTTGAGGCTAGACTGATCTATTTTTTTTTCCTCTTTGTAGGTCTCTGTGTTTGTACAGGAGTAAGTGTGTGTGTGTGTGTGTGTGTGTGTGTGTGTGTGTGTGTGTGGAAACACAGAGTGAAAGGGAGGGAGGGAGGGGGAGAGAGAAAAAAGAGGGAGGAGTGTGTATGTCATATGCTCCAGAACCTATGTGAATAAATGCAGTAAATATTTGTTGAATTGAGCAGCTGTTCCAGGGTCTCCACCCTAAAGGGGCCTTTAGAAAAATAGCACGGACAAGGTAGTGAGAGAGAGAGTGTTGCTTTTGGAACCAAAGGACCTGTGTTCAGGCTTCTGAGAGGGACCTCCCTTCCAGCTCAACACTTCTGATTCTGTGACTCCTAACCCCTAAGGTTCAGACTCAATCCCTTTGTTTCTCAGAGGAAGAAACTAAGAGTCTGAGAAGAGAATGGACTTGGACAAGGTCATAGGACCAGAGGGGCGGTTTGTACCCCAGGTTGGGAACTAAAAGGTGACATGTCAGCCAATCAAGTGGCAAGCAAGTGTCTGCTATTTGCTTGGGGTGAGACTCCAACATCAGAAATGCAGAAGTTCCTGCCCTCCAGGAGTTTCCATTCTATAGACTGAGATATGAAGGTTTAGCTTGCCTTGGTGGTCACAGAGCCAAGGGCCCTGCTTCAGACTCGCGTCTGGAGCTGGCTGTTAAGTTCTGGCTGCCATGTTTGAGGAAGTGTATTAAATCAGCTAGAGAATGACTGGAGAAAGATGACCTAGGCTGCTCCTGAGTCCATGCCCTAGGAGCCATGTGAGTGTTGGTCAAAGACCAGAGCTGGGAAAGTTTGGTCTGGAAAGAGAAGACTTGAAGAAAGCATGCTCAGGTTTAGAGGGCCGCCCCTTGGAGCAGCACTTGGTCTTCTCTTTGGCCCTAGAGAGGCTCATTAGGAGCTGGGGGGTAGATGGATGGCAAAAGGAAGTTGAGACTTGATGTTTGGAAGCTTTCCTTACAGTGAGAGCTGCCTGAGTGGAATGGGCTGCCTCTGAGCCACCTTCCCCCATTGGAGGGCCACTTGTTGCTTGTAACACGGAGCCAGGGTTATTTGAGTCTGGGTTGGGGCTAATTGGTCACTGAGGTCCCTCCCAGCTCTGAGATGCTGTATGCACTCCCTCCAACCCCACTGTGGACCCCTGGAGAGTTACAAAGAAAGACAAGGTGTAGTACCTGCTGCCTTCCAGGGTCATGGTAGTTCTTCATGAAGACTTTTAAGAAGGGACCTGATGGGGATCAAGGAAGTCTTCCTGGAGGGGGTGTCATTTGAATTGGACTTTAAAGGATGGATAGGAATTGAACAGAGGGGGAGATGCTTTTTTCAGAGCCTAGAGAATATCTGCCTGAAGGGAGGCAGGAAAGTATTGGGAGAGGCTGGGGTCATTGATTTAGAACTGGAAGAGATCTCTAGGAGCCTTTGGTTCAGTCCTTTCCTCCCTCTCCCTCTCCCTCTCCCTCTAATTGGTCACTGAGGTCATCTTGCAGAAGGTCATACAGATATGAAGTGATCAAGTCAAAGGTCATGTAAAGATTGGGGTCTGCAGACATTGGGTGACATCATGGAAAAGGCGCCAGATTTAGGATTAGAAAAACAAGTTTCACTTAAAAACTCACTAGAACCCTGGGTCCAGGGTCAGGCAACAATTCAGTCTCAGATACTTATCAGCTGTGTGACCCTGGGTAAGTCACTAAAGCACTACCTGCTTCAATTTCTTTAATTGTAAAAATGGATTATAGAGCTTCTGAGGTCCCAACTCAAAACCTGTGATTCTCTGTCCACTGTGAAGGGGCCCTCCCACCTTCCTCTGTCCCAAGCAAGACTGCCCCAGTGTGACTCCCATGAACCTTCACAGGGACCAGGGCTGGACTCTCTAGAGTGACTGTCTTCTGCATTGCCCTGCCCCCTCCTAGTTCTGTCCCCTAAGGTCTCCTGGAGGAGGCCAGCAGTGGGAGCCAGAAGCAGGAGCCTTTCTGTCCATCATTTTCCCTGTTCCAGTCAATCAAGAGCCGGTGCCTGTCTGCTGTTCTGCCCCAGAGCAGCTGGCCTTGTCTGGGACTGCTGATCCCAAAGCGTGTCTACCCTCTGTGTTATTTTTTTTAAGGAGCTGCAGCATCTGGCTGTTTGCATCTGTTTGCTTTTTGGTTTTTTGGTTTTTCTCCTCTTTTCTTTTTCCTGGTTGTTGTTGGATTTCTGAAGAGCTGCATCTGGCTGGCGGCTGGCGGTGTTTGTTACTGAGTCAGAGTGATAGAGAAAGACATGCAGACCCAGACCCAGACAGACGACACAAGAGACAGAGAAAGAGGGAAGGGGCTCAGAGATAGGGAGAGGGAGAGGGAGAGAGAAGTGCAGCCAGGCCCTTGAAAGAAATGAAAATGAATTGCCTCCACTGAGTGAGGGGGAAGGAAGGGGGGCCAGCTGGCAAGCCTGGGCTGATCTGAGCCTATAGGCTGATCTAATGCCAACTCTTCTGGCTGCCTCAACTAATATAGAAAAGACCTAGTCAGTGATACTGTTCTGACTTTCATACTGGATGACTCCGCCCTCCCTTTCTCCCTCCCTTCTTTCCTTCCTTCCTTTCTTTTCTCCATCTTTCCCTTCCTCCCTCCCTCTATTCCTTCCTTCCTATCTTCTTTCCTCCCTCTTTCCCTCTCCCTCCCTTCCTATCGGCTTACTTTTATTCTTTCCTTCTGTCCTTCTTCCCTGCCTCCTTCCCTCTTTTCTCCCTCTCCTCCCCACTGTCTTGTAGTCTGGTCAGGTCTGGGCCCTGGCATTTTTCTAGAGAAAGGATTAAAGAGCAGTCAGGTGCTTATGCCTCAGGCTGCCATGGTGTCCTGTTGGGCAATGGGAGAGAGCATAGCAGCCTCCCCAGCAGCTTCAGGGAGCAATTGCTCTAAATACTTTTGATTTCAGGATCCAAGATGTATTTCCTTGAAAAGAATTGCTCCCTTCCTTCATGAAACTTTCTAGGATTCAACATCAGAGGGTCATAGATTTAGGGCCAATAGGGATCATGTAGCCCAGCCTCCTCATTTTACAGATAAGGAAACTGAGGCTCAGAGAGGGATCATCCCAAAAATGCTCAGAAGAATAACCAGGATTTGAACCAAGCTCCTCTGGCTTTCTGTGACCATTTTCCTCTCTTTCCTACCAGACCTCCCAGTCATTGCTTCCTGACCCTGGACCCAGGGTTCTAGTGAGTTTTTCTAATCCTCTATCTGGCACCTTTTCCATGACATCACCCAATGTCCACAGACCCCAATCTTCTCCTTGGGACACATAATTGGTTATTTCCTGGTTTGTATTGTTTTCTCATTATTTCACCAACCCTAGAGGCAGATTTCTCTCCTTTTTGGGGTCCTTCAAAGGTCCTCTCATAAGGGGGGGGGGGCTCAAGAACATAAGGCTTAGAGGAAGAAAATGAGACCAGGACAGGGGAAGGCTTTCACCCAAGGTCATAATCAGTAAATGGCAGAGCAAAGACTGGAAATTCAAATCTTCTGACCCCATCTCTGCTTGCCTTCAACATTTTGTCTTCATGGTCAGTGCCCTCCCCTCCCTCAAATACTTCTTGGATTGAATTTAATCTTCTGCTGTGCACACCAAACCCATTTCCCTTGGGTCCCTTTGGTAAGATGGGATCTCCTTGAGAGTTAATTGAGAAAACCCAAGGAACCAGCTCTGCTTTTCCCTTAGATTGGGGGATGGGAATTAACCAATCCCCCAAGGATTCAGATCCAGAGCTGGAGGGACCTCAGAAGGACATCAGGACTTAGGCATAAAAGTGACCTCTCAGTTTACAGATGAGGAAATTGAGGGCTGGAAAGAATGAATCAATTTAGAATCTGAGACCAAAAGGATGAGTGATTTAGATCCAGAGCCGAAGGGGCTTCAGATCCCTGTTTGTCCAAACTCCATGAGGCCCAGGGAATTGCACAGGTACTGTGTAGCAAAATTGAGATTTGAACCAAGAGTTGTGGTTCCAAATCCAATGGGCTCCCAGTACCTGTCTTCTTCAGAGTTTAGATTACATCTCCAAGGAATAGCCAGCTGCTGGGATATCCTTATCTCCTCAGGAGAGACAGAAATGGATAAAACAATCTATGCCCCTCTTGTATGGGGGTGGGGTGAGATGGCCAGAGTTGGCAGTTGCAGTGGATGGGGTGGGTCTCCTGCCATCCATTCCCCATCTGTCTCTCTATGAGAGTACTAGACTGACCAGAACCATCAGACCCACTTGAGTATGGTCTACCCTCTCCTGCCCCATTCCCTCCTGGTTTTGGTCCTTGGCTTGATAGCTTTCTTTATGGCCTAGTTTTTGTCAGAGCCAGAACAGGGCCAGGTAGAACCCCCTGCCCCTCCTGGGGCTCCAGATGTGCCCCTCTCATCTTGTTCCATCTTTCCTCATCTGTAAAAGGGATAGAGTTGCTGGCCTTCCAAGTTCCTTTTCTCTCATTCTAAGAAAGGACCCTTTCTGGGTCCCTGACCCCCTCTGGCAGCTGGAAACCCCTTCTCATAATCATGTTTTTAGATACATTAAAAAGACACAGAAGCACAAAGAAAATCAAATGTACTGAATTTTTTTTTCCAATACGTTCCTGGATGCCAGGGTAAAACCCCTGCTCCAAATGAATGATTTCATGGTCATCATATAAATGAAGAATTCAAGTTTCTTTGTTTCTGGAAGTGCCCTCATTCCCCATTTTTTCCTGGCTCATAGTCAGAAGTCCTTGGATTCAAGTCCCACATCAGATACTCACTACTTATGAGACTTAGGGCAAATCACATCAACTCATTGGCCCTCAATTTCCCCATCTGTCAATATCCACTGGTGCTGGACACAGAAGGACCTGAGTTCAAATCCAGCCTCAGACACTTCCAAGCTATGAGAACCTGGACAAGTCACTTAACCCTGATTGCCTCCCCCTCCCCCAAAAAGTAAAGCAGGAGGATTTTATAATATATAAAATATATATAAATATATATTTATAATATATAAAATAATATAATTTTATAATTTCCCACCAATCCAGTCTCTGAAGCCCCTTTCAGCTCTAGACCTAGGATCTTATGACCTCTCTTGGCCTCCTCCAGACCTTTAGACCTGGATCTGGGAGAAGGGTACATACTCACCTGTCCAGATTTTGGGGGAGAACAAGTGGAGGAGAAAGGTGGGGACTCATTCACTGCCTCCTGGCCTCAGCTAGCTCTGAAAAGATGAACTGTTGGAGATTCCCATGAGTTTCTGGAGAGTCCCCATTTTTCTCCTCCCTCTCCTTGGGAGTTGATGGGGCCTCTCCTTCATATATGCTCTGCACACTTGTCTATCTCTAACTCTCATTGAATTCCAGAGGCTGCCCTCCTTTCCCTCCTTTGCCAAGGCTCTTACCCTCTCTCCTTTTGAGATCTCTTCCCTCATCTCTACTCCCTCTCTCCCCACCAACCCACCCACTTCTCCCCCCAAGCTATATGAGTCCTTTCTATTCAGGAAACCTTGAGACTGAGAGAGGAGAAAGTAGGGGGAAAAAAGTTGGCTTAGCCCACTTCCATCCCCCTGTATGCTGGTCTTTCTTGGACCTCAACTTCAGTGTGTGACCAAAGGCAAAGCCTTTTAACCTTGCTTTGCCTCCATCTGGAAAAAGTAGAACCCCGGCCTGCGATCTCAGGGAGACTCTTACAGTAGAGATAATGGACAGACCAGGTTGGGAGACAGTAGGGGCTTAGCTGACCTGCAATGTCAGTAGGAATCAATAATGTCTCATGGCAGCCCAAGGCAGTCTCAGGCCTTTCCATGCAGAGAACCCCTCTTTACCAGCCCCTCTATCTTGACCCAGCTTCCAGGAAGAACTCTTGAACTCCATCTTGAATTTGGAATATTCTCACTCATACCAAGCACCAATTAGAGTACAGAAGTCAAGCCATGATGGTGCTTTCCTCTGTGATCAGCCAAACTGGATGATTCTGTTACCCCACCCCTACCCCAGCACACACAATGTATGCTATCTTACCTCCAAGCCTTTGCTCATGCTCTTTTCTGTACCTGAGACAATAGAAAGGATAACAGACCAGGAGTCAAGTGACCTGGGTTTACGAAAAAAGACAACAAACATTTATCATTATTCCAAGTATTTTATAAATATTCACTTCATTCAAACAAGGTAAGGTAAATACTATTATTATTTATTATTATTATCCCCATTTTACAGATACAGAAATTTTGGCAGACAAAGGTTAAATGACTTGTCCAGGGCACCAGAGCTAGTAAGCTGGATTTGAATTCTGCTCTTCCTGTCTCCAGGGCCCACACACTATCCACTATCCACTATCCAACTCATTACACCCCCATTTGACAGTCCACTGAGTCACGTACGTTGGACTAAAGCCCTACCCATTAGTATAAAACTAAGCATCCCTAGAGCTGGTTGACTGCAGGGCCTAGGAACCAGCCCCTCCTCCAATCAGCTGTCAGTCCTGCTGAAGGGAGTCAGTGCAGGAGAAGCTCTAGAAGAGAGGTTCCGCCGTCACTAGTGGCTTACCTCAGGTCTTCATCCTAGGAGAACCTGTGCCATTTCACACTTGTGATGGTTTCAGAATCATGTGAAGCATGTGGGGATGCCATCCTGCTTCTATTCAAGGCCGTGAATTATCTTGTGACTGTCCATCTAGGTTGATCCCAGAGGATGCCAGGAATGTCTTGGCTAGAGGAATCTTGGTGGGCAGAAGTCAGAACTGACCAGATTGGTCCTGGCAGCCCATGGGAAGGACTGTCCCCATGGCAGTCTGGGATCAGGGCTGGGAGGCACCCATGTCTCTGTTCTGCAGCAGGAAGAGGCTGCCTGGGTCCTCTCTGTTCCCTGCTGTTATGACAGCAGATCCCTCAAGGAACTTAGGTGCCTCCTTTGCGACTTTGGGGGTCAACTCAGAACATCTTGTACTAGTTAGACAAGTAGAGTGAGATGGAGTTACATATATTTTTATCAAACAGCCAACACATAGGGAGCTACAGAGTATCAAGTGGGGACAGTTTAGAGCAGCACAATGGAGAAAATGCCCTTAGAGAGAGGAAAAACCATGAGATCAAATCTGATCTCAGATATTAGCTGTGTGATCCTGGGCAAGTCTCTTCAGCCTATTTGCTCCAATTTCCTTCTCTGGAAAATGAGCTGTAAAGTTAACTCCAGTATTTTTCCCCCAAAAAACCTCAAATGGGGTCACAAAGGGTCAATATTACTGAAAAATGACAAATAACAACAAGGTATGATGATATAAGTCTTGGCTGGGTAGGAGACTGCAGGGCTTTACAGCCTTAGACCTGGAAAGGTCTTCAGTGGAGAAACCCATCATCACCTCAAGCAGCCCATTCCATATAACATAGAATGTTAGCACATCAGGATAGAATGTTAACTCGTCCACATTGAAAGTCCCTAGTTTTTAATCAAGCATTTATTAAGGGTCTGTTCTGTTCGGTTCTTGGGCTAGCAAACCAAAGAGGAAACAGTCCCTGCTCTTAGGAAGCTTACATTTTATCAGATAATAAACTACAACAAGGTAATTGTTTTCAGACCCTGGCAGCAGAGGAGATTTGGTAAAGTTTAAGGTAGAAGATGGTTGAACTAAGCATTTATTAATCACCTGCTCTGGGTTGGCAATGGACTAAGCACTGGTAATATAAGAGACAGTCCCTGTCCTCCAGGAGCTTACAATCTAATGGAGGGACAGCAAGAAACAAATGTATACAAATAAGCTGTGTACAGGATAAAAAGGAAATAACCAGAAGAGGGAAGGCACTGAAATGAAGAGGGGTTGGGGAAGCTGAGACTTTAACTGGGACTTGAAGGTCTTACATAGTGGTAAGAACATTGGGTTTGACACCCTGAGGACCTAAGTACAAATTCCAGTCCCAACACTGCTGGCATGACTTTGGGGATAACTCTTGAGGCCTCAGTTTCCCTGCCAGTGAAATGAGGAATAAATAAACTGTAGGAATTGGGAAAGGTATTATGTAGAGGATGATACTCAACCTATTATTTTATTGAAAAGAATGATTTTTTTCACAAGTAGTATATAGATATAAAGAAAGAGACCCCATTAAAAAGTGATCATTTTACCTCTCTGGGTCTCAGTCTTTCACACAAAATCATTCTTAGTAACCCTGTCAAAAAAGGAGGCCAGTTTGGTATAACTTATTTTTAGTGAACCGCTGCTGGCTCCCAGTAATCCCTCTGCCTCTCTGGGTACTCCTAAACTGTTTAATAAAACACCAAAACTTCTGACCTCTTCTCTGATGGGTCCTCCTTTTTTTCCTTTTTGAGAATCCCCCAACCCTCTCTACCCCAGACCCAGGCAGTTTCCTGCTAAATTCTGAATTTTTTGTCTCTATCTGCCTCTCCTACCCACTTCAGCCCAGAGCAACCTGTTCATTTCTAAAAAGCCAGCAGCTTCCACCAGGGTGCTAGGAAACAGTGTCAGAACACCCAAAGATAGCGAGGCTGCCTGGCCTCCTGCCAAAGAATATTGGGGATGGAGGATGAGAGAACCCTAGAATTGTAGAGTTTGAAAGGAGCTGAGACCAGGGGGAGCATTCTCAACTCATTGTCTTTGGGTCAATCGCCTTGCTCTGTTGTATTTTTCATTTCAGTATTGGTCCAAACATACAAACAACACTGATCATTTAATATTTGGAGACATATTTTGGGTATTGTTATTTAACTGGAGAATTCATGCTTTCTTTTAAATACATTCTTTCAAATAAATCTTTTTTCATTCCCAAGCATCACAATTGAGCTAGTTAATTTGCCTCAAGTGAACATATTATACTGAAATTAAAGGGAAAATAGGATTCAGTTTATAGAAATTTACCTTATAGACATTTTCATTAAAATAAAGGGCACAGTATTGTCTAAATCACCAGGGATTCTGAAGCTGGACATCTGTGAACTTCAGAAATGTGTATAATTTGATAATAATAATAATGTTTGTCCTTCACTCTAGAAGAAGACCGTGACACTAGAAAGATGATGCCATGACAAGCACATGGATTGGGCTTTGAGTGAGAGGGTGCTGTGCTAAGACACCAGCCTCACTTTCTCTTCCAGAACCATCTAGGTCCAATGGTCAGATATGAATCAGGAGGACTGGAGATGGCCCTGGATGGGAGGCAGTCATGGTTATGTGACTTACCCAAGGTCACACAGCTAGTAAGTGTCAGGTATCTGAGGTTGGATTCGAACTCCTGTCCTCCTGACTCTAAGGTCAGGCTCTATCCACTGTGCCACCATAATTGGTTTCCTTTGTATCCTATACATTTAAGAAAATTATTCTGAGAAGGGAACCATAGGCTCCCAAAAATCATCAAAGGGGGATCAAAGGCTCCCCATCAAAAGAGGACCATCAGCACCCTTGGGCCAAACGGAATCCCTCAGTTCCCCTGGGCCACCAAAGGGGGAGAAAGATAAGAATCTCTCCTTGATGCTTTTCAATAATCCCTCCATATCTGGGATTATTTATTATTTCTTTTAATTCATGTGAAAAAGTATAGGACAATGGATAGAAGATGGAATTCCAAGTCACAGGGCCCAGGTTTAAATCTAAGTTCTGCCACTTTGGGCCCCATAGGCCTCAGGCAAGTCCCCTCTGCAGAACTGAAAGCTTGTGGAGTTTAGGTCCTCATTTTACAGATGAGGAAATGGAGGTCCAAGAGACACCCGAGTCAATCATGAAGGCAGTAAGTCAGATTAGGTCATCTGAAGCAGCCAGTGAAAAAAGTAAGGGGACTTTTCTCAGTTTTCCTTGTCTGCCAAATAAGAAAATTGGATTTGATGACTTCTGAGATTTTGGTGCTACTGGTCTTGGGGTCCAAAAGATCTGCGTTCAAGTTTTAACTCTGCCACCTATCAGCTCTGTGGCCCTGGGTAAGATCTCTCAGTGCCCCATGACTTTAGAGTACCAAATGAATGCAATTGACAGAATGGCTTCTTTATTGGAAGCTAAAATTTTTTGGGGGGTAATTCTCATATGATCTCTAAGGTCCCTGTCTAAGAATTCAAATTCTGCCTCAAATACTTAAAGCTCTGTGGACTTGGGGAAAGTCATTCTATCCCCTCGCCTCAGTTTCCTCATCTGTAAAATAAAACAAATAATTTTGATCCCGCCTAACTAGCGAAAAATTACTTGTGATAGGACCTCAGAAGGTCCAGCACATTCCACCAAGTGGGTGGACAGTATCCCAAAGGCCAGCCAACGTGCCCTTAAAGATAGGACATAAGCTCAGCAGCTTGTGGGGCCAACCCAGGACAGCTGCTCCTCTGTCCCTAGGCTGCAGAACTCAGGGAACCAGCAAGAAATTACCAATGGCACCAGCAGATGCCAGTTTTGTCTGGCTCGGTCGGC
Organism: Macrotis lagotis; assembly: GCF_037893015.1. Lineage (NCBI taxonomy): Eukaryota > Metazoa > Chordata > Mammalia > Peramelemorphia > Peramelidae > Macrotis > Macrotis lagotis. The sequence goes on along the minus strand of NC_133662.1, from coordinate 246,594,417 downwards.
CTCTGCCCTGCCCAGCCCTTTTCTCTTTGTCTATGGCCTGCAGCCAGCTCACATAACTCCCAACTGAGAGAACTCTAGACCCCATATGATCTCCAGAGACTTCAAGCTAGTTGGTGGTTCTGACTCCCAGAGAAAACAGAAGTGTTCCTGCTGGCACGCCCCTATATAATCAAGGCTAGAACAAAGCAAAAACAGCCTAGAGGGGTCAGGTTGGGGGGGGGGTAAGAGGCCTTCTCTGCAGTCTGAGGAGGGAGGGCATTTCAGCCTAGGCAGAGGCTGGCAAATGCCCAGGTGGGCTGGGCAAACCCTGTGAACAGATGGTACTGTTTGGAGGGAAATTAACTCAAAATCAGTGACAGCAGGCTGAAACTGCAAAGGAGACATTAAGGATCATGGAGTCCAACCCTTTCATGCTACTAAAAAGGAAACTGAGGTTCTGTGATGTTATGTGATTTGCCATGGCCTTGGACTCAGGTCTTCTGACACTAAGCCCAACATTCTTTCTTCACTATTTGGGGTAGTACACGAATGTTCCTCCTCTGAGGATCTTGCAGTATCTACCTCCAAAAAATGGAGGTAGATTTGCTGAATTTGCTGAAAGCTCCCCCTGTTCTCCTCCTCCTCCTCCTCCCATATCTCTCCAACATCAACCTCCACTATCTCCTTCACTGTGATGTGGGATCAAGAGCTGACACGTCTCCTTGCCCTTCCCCTACCATTATCTCCCCTCTCTAGTCTTAACTCTCTCCCTATCCAGAGATCTCTTCCTATAAACATGCCCAGGTCTTTCTCATCCTTAGAAACCTGTGATCACCCCTTCTCAACTACATACCTTGGAAAAAACCATCTACATGAGGTGCCTCCACATACTTCTCAGCCCTTTGTTATTGCAATTCATCTGAAATCTCTTCAAGGTTGGTAAGGATCTCTTAGTTACAAGAATGAATACAGCAGTCTTTTCTCAGTCCTCATTCTTTACCTCTCTACAGCCTTGAAAATGTTACCCACCTTCTCTTTCTCAACGGTTTCTAGGTTTTTGTGAATACTATTCTCTCTTGATTCTCCCATGACTCTGAAAAAGTTTTTTAGCTACTCATCCATATCATGTCCACCACTATTGTTATAAGGTATAATGTGTATTATCCTTTTGGTTCTGTTTGCTTCACTGCATCAGTTCATTTAAGCTTTCCTATGTTTCTCTGAATTCTGCATTTTCTTTGTTGTTTTTAACCACATATTCTGTTATGTTCATGTTTGTGTAATTGATCTTTACCCCTTTGTTATAGTTTTGTTACTTCAAAATATGTCACTAGGAATATTTTGATGTACAGTGGTCCTTGGGGTATGTATGTACCAATAGTGGAATTGCTGGACCAAAGGGTATGAACTTTTTAGTCACTTTCTTAGCATAGTTTACTCTCCAGATAGATGATTGGACCAATTTACAGCTCCATCACCATTTGTGGACCTGTGATCCCTCAGGCAGGGAAGAGTTTTCTTAGTATAGAAAATTTCCAAGTGAATAGAGTGCAAAGATTAAGGTTATAAGTTTATGGAATGTTGGAGCTGGAGACTACCTTTGTATCTTGTCCAACCCCTGTCACTGTTCAGAGGAACACCTGAAGGGTAAATAGTTAAGGACACACAGCTAGAGACTTAATTAGCTGCTGTTCAGTCATAAGTGACTCATGGGGACCCTATTTTCTTAACAGAAATACTGGAGTAGTTTGCTATTTCCTACTACAGTTCATTTTACACATGAAGAAACTGAGGCAAACAGGGTTAAGTAACTTTCCCAAGGCCTCACAAGTAGTAAATGTCTGAGATTGTTTTGAATTCATACAAATGAGTCTTCTTAGTTCTAAGCCTCATGTACTCTCCACTGCTCCATCTTGCTGCCCAATGAACTTAATAGGGATGAAGTGAAATGTGAACTTTACACTTTGATAGCTTTGTCAATATTGTATAAAGAGAAGTGAATAATTGGACGAGATTTGGACAGTTCTACTCTAGAGCAATGCAAATTTGACCCTTCTCTCAGTTACCGCAGCAATTCCCCAATAGCTTGGGTTTGACTCTCATTGCTGGGGCAGAGTATCCACCATAGGGTCCCTCTGTACCTTATGCACTAATTCCTGCTTCAGATTATCAGTGACTAAAAAGCAGGGGGTAGAAAAGAGGGATAAAAGTTGGATCTGTCTGGTGACTGAGGGATGGACATGATGCTAAATCCTTATTGAACCAGAGAATGCCTGGGCTGAAAGAAACCTTAAAAGTCTGACTTGTCATTTTACTGAGAGGAGAGGGGAAGTGACTTGTGCAAGGTTACACAAAGGATTTGCAATCGTACGTTCCTGATTTCCAGGCTCATCTCTCTATTCACTATGTCCAGCATAGAGGGCCCTTAATTGGAAAGAGTAGACACCCAGAAACCAGGGCTGATGGAGGATTGTGGAGTGATAATAATAGTTCTATTAACATGCTTCTATAGTACTTTCCAGTTTGCAATGTATTATCTCAAATGTATTATTTCTTTTGGGTCTACTATTACTCCCATTTTACAGATGATGAAAGTAAGACTCCTGAGACGTTAAGGGACTTGTCCAGAGTGATTGAGGCAGATTTGAACCCTAGGCTCCCTGAGTCCAAGACTAGTGTTCTTCCTATTCTGCTCTGCTACCTCTCAGTTTAGAAAGCCCATAAAGAGAAACCAGGTGGAGAGAAACCAGGAAGTTGACTGAGTTCTCTCCAATTACCCTCAGAAAAAATTGTTAAATCAAACCTCTAAACAGACTCTGGAGTGGAAGAACTCCAGTGGAAGAAGAATTTTCTAGCTTAAGACAACTGAAAATGACTTCAGGAAAGATCTGTTTCACTTGTGTATAAAAGGGGAGAATAACACAGTGCAGAGGAGGCTCTTAGCCTCAGCACAAATAAGAAACCTGGGTTCCTCAGTCTTGGCTTGGCTTAGGCTAGTGGCACAGCTTCCATAGGCTGTGAGACCTCTAGCCCTAGAAGTTAGACTGCCAGCCCCAGAATCCTGGCACAACAGGCCACTTCAGTGAAGCTATGAGCTGTGGAACTCTCAGTGCAAAAAGTCAGGAATTGGACCAGTGGTTTCCAGTCCAGTGCAAGAAACTTGAGACAGTTCACCCTTTGCTCCAAGAGTTGAGTTCAATGTTAAAAGTCGAAAAATTGGCTTTAAAAATGAGCAAAAATCAGAAAAGAGCCCTGACCATAGAAAGCTACAATGGTGTTATGAAAGACCTAAAGCCCAACTCAGAAAAGGACAATGAATGTCAAAATGCAAAGCCTCAAAGGGGAATATGAATTTGTCTTGAGCCCTCAAAATCTTCTTGGAAGAGCTCAACAAGGATTTTAAAAACCAAATAAGAAAGGTAGAAGGAAAATTGGGGAATGAGTTAAAAGAAAGTCAACAGCTTGGAAAAGGAAGGGAAAAATTGTCTGAAGAAAACAACTCCATAAAAAAGCAGAATTAGCCAAATGGAAAAGAAGGTAGAAAAGCCAACTGAAGAAAATAATGTCTGAAAAATTAGAATTGGGCAAGTGGAAGTTACTGACTCTATGAGACATCAAGAATCAGCCAAATAAAATCAAAAGAATGAAAAATAGAAGAAAATACAAAATACCTCATGGTAAATACAACTGACCTGGAAAATAGATTTAGGAGAGAATTATTGGTCTACCTGAAAGCCATATCAAAAAAAAGAACATGGACAGCCTCTTTCAAGAAATTATCAAGAAAAATTTCCCTGAATCCTAGAAGCAGAGGGTAAAATAATAATTGAAAGAATACACTGATCATCTCATGAAAAAGATCCCAAAATGAAAGCTCTAAGTAATATTGTGACCAAATTCCAATAATAAGGTCAAGGAGAAAATATTAGAAGCAGCTAGAAAGAAACAATTCAAATATCAAAGGAACCACAGTCAAGATTACATAGCACTTAACAACTTTTACATTAAAGGGTAGGAGAACTTGAAATATAACCTTCTGGAGGACAAAGAAACTTGTATTACAACCAGGAATCAGTCAACAAGCAAAACTGAGCATAATCTTTCAGAGGAAAACATAAACATTCAATGAAATAAGGGATCTTCAGTTTTCCTGATGAAAAAACCAGAGCTGAAAAGAAAATGCCATCTTCAAATTCAAGATTCAAGAGAAGCTTAAAAAAGGTAAACAGGAATAAAAACCATATTATTCAATAAGATTAAAATGTTTATATCCCTGCTTGGGAAGATGATACTTGTAACTCTTGTGAACTTGAATCTCTATTAGGGCAGTTAGAAGGAGGAGTATACATAGACAAAAGATGTATGTATAATTTGACTTTGATGTGATGATATTGATAAAAATTAAGGGGTTAAGAAAAGGATTGTACTGGGAGAAGAGGAAAGGGGGAGGCAGAATAGAATAAATTACATCACATAAAGAGGTGCAAAAACCCTATTACAGTAGAGGGAGTCTTAGACTCATTGGCTCAAAGAGGAAATAACATACACACTCAGTTGGGTATAGAAATTTATTTTGCCCTACAGGGAAATAGAAAGTTAAAGGGGAAAGATCAGAAAGGGGGACTGATAGAAGGGAGAGCAGATTGAGGAAGGCAGTGATCAGAAGCAAAACAATGATGAGGGAGGGGCAGGGTAAAAGAAAAGTATAAATGAGGGAGGGAGAGAATAGAATGAAGGGAAATACAAAAGTAATTATAAACATGAATGTGAATGAGATCAACTTTACCATAGTAGATTAAAAGTCAGAATCCTACAATATGTTATTTACAAGAAACACATTTGAAGCAGAGATAATACAGAGTCAAGGTAAAGGGCTAGAGCAGAAGAATACATCATGCTTCAGATAAAGTGAAAAAAAAAAAGAAGCAAGGATAGCAATCCTGATCTCAGACAAAGCAAAAGCAAAAATAGATCTAATTAAAAGAGATCAGGAAGGAAACTACATCTTGCTAAAACACACCATAAGCAGTGAAGTAATGTCAATTCTAAACATACATGCATCAAGTATAGCATACAAATTCTTGGAGGAGGAACTAAGTGAGTTATAGGAAGAAATAGACAACAAAACTATACTAGTCAGGAACAGATAATCTAACCACAAAATAAACAAGAAGTTAAGGAGGTGAGTAGAATTTTAGAGAAGTTAGATATGATAGGTCTCTGGAGAAAACTGAAATGGGAATTGAAGAGAATATACTTTTTTCTCATCAGTACCTGACACCTAAACAAAATTGGCCATGTATTAGAGCATAAAAACTTCATAATCATATGGCAAAAGATAGAAATATTAAATACATCCCTTTCAGATAATGATGCAATAAAATTATATATGTAATAAAAGGCCATGAAAAGAGACTGAAAATTAGTTGGAAACTAAATAATCTAATCCTGAATGAGTGGGTCAAGAATGACAATAATGAAACACTGTACCAAAACTTATATATTACAGTCAAAGCAGTTATTAGGGGGGATTTTGTATTTTTTTGCATGCTTACATAAATAAAGAGTAAATCAGTGAAATGGGCAAGAAGCTAAAAAATCTAGGAAAAGAACAAATAAAAATCCCCAACTAAATACCAAAGTGGAAATTCTGAAAGTCAAGGGAGAGGTTAATAAAATTGAAAGTAAGAAAACTGTTGAACTAATAAATAAAACTAATACATAAAAACTGGTTTTACTAAATATATATATATATATATATATGCGTGTGTGTGTGTGTGTGTGTATAAAACCTTTGGGTAATTTGACAAAATAGAAAGAAGAAAATCAAATTACCAGTATCCAAAATGAAAAAGTGTGAATTCACCACCAATGAAGAGGAAAGCCAAAAGCAGGGAAACAAATTTTACATCTAATGTTTCTGATAAAGGCCTCTTGTCTAAAATATAAAGAGAAATAAGTCAAATTTATAAGAACACAGGTCATTCCTCAATTGATAAATGGTCAAAGGATATGAATGGGCAGTTTCAGATGAAGAAATTAAAGCTATCTCTAATCATAATGGAAAAATGTTCTAAATCACTATTAAGTAGAGAAGTGCAACTCTGACGACCTCACACCTATCAGACTGGCTAATATGACAGAAAAGGAAAATGATAAATGGTGAAGAAGATTGAAATGCTAATACATTGTTGGTAGAGTTGTAAACTGATCCAACCATACTGAAGAGCAATTTGGAGCACAAAGGGCATACCTTTTGATCCAGCAAAACCATTCCTAGGTCTGTATCCCAAAGAGATCATAAAAAAAGGGAAAGGGGCCCACATTTACAAAAATATTCATAGCAGCTCTTTTTTGTGAAACCAAAGAATTGGAAATTGAGGAATGCCCATCCATTGGGGATTGACTGAACAAGATGTGGCTTATGGATGTAATGGAAAATGATGAGGAGACAGATTTCAGAAAAGGCTTACAGGACCTGATGCTGAGTGAAGTGAACAGAACCAGGAGAGCATTATACACATTAATAGCAACATTGTGGGGGGGGGGGCGGCTAGGTGGTACAGTGGATAGAGCACCAGCCCTGGAGTCAGGAGGACCTGAGTTCAAATCCGGTCTCAGACACTTAATAATTACCTAGCTGTGTGGCCTTGGCAAGCCACTTAACCCCCAAAAACCTAAAAAAAAAAAAAAATAGCAACATTGTGTGACGATCAGCTATGACAGACTTAGCTCTTCTTAGCAATGCAGTGATCCAGCACATTCCAAAAGACGCATGATGGAAAATGTCATCCACATCCAAAGAAAGAACTATGGAGTTTAAATGAACATCAAAGAATATTATTTTCACTTTTTTCTTGTTGTTTTGTTTTTTCTTTCTCATGTTTGTTCCCTTTTGTTCTGATTCATCTTTCATATGACTGATGTGGAAATATGTTTAATATGATTGTACATGTTTAAACTATATCAGATTACTTGCTTTCTTGGGTAGGGAGAAGGGGAGGAAGGGGGAAAAATTTGGAACTCATACACAATTCAATATGAATGTTGAAAACTACCCACACATGTAATTGGAAAAAATAAAATACTATTAAAGGCAGAAAGGAAAAGAAAAAAAAAGGAAGTCTGCAGGACCAGAAAAGAATACAGTGGTTTGAGAAAGTGGAAGATGCTTCAGGCTTCAGTTCCTTACCCTCACTTAACACTTCTCTTTTCTATTCTACTGTGAATGAAGCAGTTCTCTAAGAGGTTTTTTGGTGATTTATGTAAGGTGATTCGAGGGGAACATTATTGGAACAGAGCACTATGGAATTCTATTTGTTTATCTCCCTATTATTGCTGCCTTATCTTATGTACCCTAGAGGCCTCCAGTTGGAAGAGACCTTCCAACTGACTAACTGAGGAAATGGAGAGGGAGAGTCACTTGGCCAAGGTCACTCAGCTAGCCAGTAGCAGCCAAGATCCTAGGTTCTCAATTCCAAATCCTGTCTTTTCTCTGCCTTCCCTGAGGTATGCAAAAAGAGGAGACACAAGAGGGGTTAGGGGGCTCATTCTTGATCAATAGGTTTCCCACTCCAGAGGGAAGAGGAAAGCCCAGATGTAAGTGATGGGGAAGTGTTCCCTACTCAGCAGAATGTCGGGGACAGGTCTTTCCTTAAGAGCACTTGGTCACTGATCATGGAATGTCTTAGCTAGAAGTAACGATCTTGGTCCACCCCCCTGTACTTCACAGAAGGAGAAACCAGAGTGGGCAAATGACTTGGGTAAGGTCATAGAATTGGCAGGGACCTCTGAGCCCCTCTGGTTTGAACAAGAATTCCTTCTGCAACAGGGAGCAAGTGTGATGCAGTGGAAAGATCTGACCCTGAGTCTGAATTCCACCTCCAACCCTTCCTACTTGTATGACTTGGGTCTTTAAAAGAAACATGGTAAACTGGGAGAGGATAAATTAGATGGACTCTAGGGTCCCTTCTAGCTCTAAACCTGTGCTCCTATGATCCCTTCAGTGACCAGACATTTGGCTTTTACCTGAAGGCTTACAGGGATGGGGATCCCACTACTAAAAATAACAATAATAACCAAAATATTAACTAGACTTTACAGAGTGTTAAGGTTTGCAAAGTACTTCCCAATGATTATCTCCGTTGATCTTTAGAACAACTCTGGGGAGGGCAGGCACTATTGTCATCATTACAGATGAGAAAACTGGGGCTAGAGATTAAAATGATTTGTCCAGGGTCACACTGTTAGTAAGGGTCTGAGGCAGGATATGAACTCGGGCCTTCCTGACTCCAAGTTCAGTGTTACCTAGCTCCCCAGGTGGTTGCCCACTTTCCCCACAAATGGGCATTGCTTAATGTTTGGAAACGTTTTCTTCCATCAAACCAAGACCTGCCTCTTTGCAGGTTTCCTTCCTAAACCTTGGAGATTATAAGGAACAAGTGCCCTCCCTCTCCTTAAATATTTGTACCCTGCTCTTACGGCTCCCAGAGCTTTCAGGGCTCCCAGTTCCTAGATGAGAGCCTCCTCCCCAGAGTCTCAATGGCCATTACCACTGGCCTCCCCTTGATGCTGCCCATCCTGCCTCTTCAGCCTGGTCTAGCATCAGATCTCCTGACCTCCTTTGGGAAGCTCTCTCCAGCTTAGTGCTGAAGGATTTGGCCAGGGACTGAATCTGAGCTCGGCAGCTGTCACTCCTGCTAAATCCCCATACCTCCTGCCTTCTCTCTTTGGGCCTTTCAGAGCCTTGACTCCCATCTTTAGGAGGGAAAAGAAAGGGAACCTCTCCCAATCCTGTGGCTGGGCAGGGGTCATGCGTGGTTACCAGGATGGTGATGTGATGTTCATCTTTGGGCCTCAAAGAAGACCATGACATCAGGGAGGTGATGCCAAGAGAAGCACAGGAATTGGACTTGAGTGAGGGGGGGGTCTTATGCTAAGCCACCAGTCTCATTTTCTCCTCCAGAACTATCTGCGTCCAGTGGTCAGATAGGATCGAGATAAATGGAGATAGTCTTGGATGGGAAGCAATCAGGGTTAAATGACTTTCCCAGTCATTTAACACAGTAAGTGTCTGAGGCTGGATTTGAACTCCTGTCCTCCTGACTCCAAGGCGAGTGCTCTATCCACTGTGCCACTCCTCAAGTCAGGAGGACCTGAATTCAGTTCTAACCTTTGACACTGGCTGTGTGTGTGATCGTGGGCAAATCACTTAGCCCCAGTTGTCTCACATCTAGAGCCATCTCCAGATGTCTTAATTCATATCTGGCCACTGGACCAAGATGGCTCCGGGGGGAGGAGGTGAGTTGGTCACTCAGCGCAACCCTAGCATGGTAGGGGTTAAAAGAATCAGGGGCGGAGCTGGGGTCCTGCCATAGGAGCCCCTGGAGAGACTGAGGAGGAGGAGGGGGGAGGGTTAAATGGTTTCCAGATGTGTGACTTCAACCTCCCTTCCCATTGGCTGTCCGGGGAGACAAAGGACCGGGTGCTACAGGTTCCAGGGAAAGAAGGGACTGCCACGGGAGCCATCACCCTGCCAAAGGACACCAGTTTTGGAGGCAGAGTACTGATTCTATCATTTACTTCTTATATGGCCTTTGCCAAGTCACCTGCCTCCCTTCTCTGGGCCTCAATTTCTTTTCCTGTAAAACGAGGGATTTGACTTTAGTGACCTCTGAGTCTCTGCTTCTTCCAGGAGGAGCCTAAGGAACTGGGTTGCCAGGTCTGCTTCCTAAACTTCCTCCAGTGGATGAGAGTTATTGGATTTGGGGGAGCTGCCACTGAAGTCTTCTCTTAGAGGGAGAAGCTGTGACTTTTGCCCCCTGTGCATCTCTCCTCCCCTGGGGTATCCTGGGTCATCTAAGTTATTGAGTCTGACAGGACTTCCTGGTGAGCTGAGTCTAGGCCCCCTACTCCCACCCTGTATTCTTCCCCCAAACCCAGAACACAGTTGAAACATGGGATCCAACGTTGAACTTTAGGATTGGAGGATCTGAGTTAAAGACCCAAATTCCTTGATAGCCATGTGGAACCACCATTGCAAAATAAGCCAGGGCAAGCTAGAAAAGCTACCTCAAAAAATGACAAAACCTTTTGCTGAAGGAGACCTGGGATCTTGGGACACTGAGGCACTAGTGGGGGAGATCCCAGGACCTAAACTGGAGAGGCTTCAGAGGGAAGGAGCTGGGCAGGGTGGGCTCCTGGGGATCACCATCACCTGGGGATACCAAGGAAGCCTGGCCATCTGGTGGCTTCCGATTTTATCTAATTAGTCTTGCTGACTAGATTCTAAGCTCATTTGTTTTCTTCCTGTTAAAGGAAGTACCAGGGCCCTGATTGCCCTGGAGCTATCGAGGTTACCCTGCCAGCTTCACAGTAATGGCTATACTTGGAAGGGTGTGACCTTGGGCTAATCATTTCTTTGCACTTTCTCTCTGTTTAAGATGAGAGGTTTAGACTAGGTGATTGTTAAGGCTTACACCAACTTTAATCCAGTATTGGGGGATGAAGGGGGAGGATTCTGGATCTATGACTTCTGGGAAGTCTGGGGAACTCCCTGTAAAAACCCTGCCAACACTGATGCATGCTAAGAAGCCTTCTCTAGTTTACAGCCTTAGAAAGATGTCTGGGGAATGGAGAGGCTCAGTGACTGCCCCAGAGTCACACGTAAGCAGAGTTTTTCTGAATTTGAAGTTGGCTCTCTGCAGCACCAGCTTTGGAAAACAAACAAGTTTTAATGGCACATTGAGAAACATTCATAATATGGGGAGGGGGAGAGAGAGAGGGACAGAGAGGAAGAAGAAGACAGAATAGAGGAGGGAGAGAGAGAAGAGAGACTTGGAGCTCAGAAGACCTGGGTTCCAATTTCACCCATCACACACATGATCCTGGATAAGTCATTTACCTTATCACTTCCCCTTATATCTCTTAAATTTGCAGAGAAGGTGCCAACCTGCATTGGGAGGTATTTTTCTATATGAGAGTTTTCTCTGTCAGTGAAATCACAAGTACAGCCCCATCCCTAGCCTGTGGATGCAGGGCATCCTATCTGCCTGGCAAGGTTAAATAAGATGGTTCCCATCCTGAAGGGGCTAATGCTTTACCAGGGGACATAAACACCTACACATGTAACTTCAAAACGTGCTAATTCTAGGATCAATTCATTGGAAAACCACAAACTAAGTGTGGGAGAGATGGGACTGGGGGTGAGGCATCATTACTAACGGGGTGACCAGGCTGCTGGGTTGGGGGAGTTAGTGTTTGAATATGGGTTGGACTGAATGGCCTTTGAGTATCTGAGATGACAAAATCTGGGATCTTGGGATTCTCAGTAGTTTCAAAGGGTCAGGTTCAGTAGGCAAGGAGAAGGAAGGCGGGTGTCTCAGGCACATAAGGATAATCATAGTGATTATTATATATATATATAATTATGTTTTCATATATTATTGTTATATGAGTGTATGTTGTTTTTGTGGAGTTGTTTCAGGCATGTCTGACTTTTGTGACTCTATTTGGGATTTTCTTGGCAAAGATACTGAAGTGGTTTGCCATTTCCTCCTTCAGCTCATTTTACAGATGATTAAACCAAGGCAAACAGTTTCTTGCCCAGGGCCCTAGCATTTTTTATTGATATTTTATTATTTTACTTTTCCAATTACGTGTTATGGAAGTTTTTCCACATTCCTCCATGAGGACCACATTGCAACTCAATCTTCTCAGTTCCAAGTCCAGCCACCATGTTGTAGAACCCTTAAATGGCAGTCACAGGATTGTTGAATGTTATCCGGGAGACGACAGAGAGCCCCTGAAGGATTTTAAGCACAGTGACATAACCAGAAAGATAATTGCAGCACCAGGATGAAGGGAGAACTGGAATGGGGAGGAAACGCAAGTGGAAAGAAAAGATCTATAAGAATGAATTGTCTAGGGATATGCCAATGAAGCTGTTAACTGAAGTGGTAGCAATAGGATTGGCATGAAGGCATGGAATTGACAGATAAAATGACAGATTGGATGCTCTTGGGGGGTTAAGAGGTGATCATTAGATCCTAAAACTGATGGGCAGAACCTCCAAAACCATCTAGACTAACTTCATGTAATAGAAAAGGAAACTGAGACCCGGAGAAATTGAGTGGCCCAATGTTCCATGGGGAAGAGTGGAATCTGGGTCCTCTGACTCCAAGGGTGGCTTCTTATTACACTATCCCTAAGCCAGATATCCAGTTTAGTGACCTAGCAATGACCTAGCAATGACATCACTAGATGTTTCCATCTTTCATCCAGGATCTAGGAGATAAATAGAGCTCTGCCAAGCAGAGCAGACTATGGCTTACCACAGTGACTTACTTCCTATTTCTTAGCGGCTCACCCTTTCTGCTACTTACAACTTGAAGTGACTTGCCCAAAGGAGGGACTCAAACCCAGATCTGCAGTGCTCCAAGGTCAGCTCTTCCAATTTCCCCATCACATTTGCCAACTCCTGATTCTGCGATATGATATCTGTCACATTCATCCAGGGATCTCTATTTACATAGCCTCTTCACTATCTGGGGCCTCTCATTCCTAACAGCTCCTTCTCCATCTCCCTGCCTCTTTTTTTCCCCTTCTCCAATCTAACCAGGATGTAGTTGCCCAAATAATTTTCCTAAGGCACATATCTATGCCTACAGCTCCCCTGCTCAAAACTTTCCTGTGGCTCCCTATTTCCTGAGAGGTCCATAATCTGGATCCTGCTTTCCAGATTTGCTCCCCATCACCTCTCTTCATATGCCTGCATTTCCTAAATACTCTGTACTTGCTAATTGTACCCCTCCAGTGTGAAAATTCCAGATCTCCTATACCATAAACCATCCCACAATTCCATCTCTAAGATCTTTCTTCTCTCACTAAAACAGGGTTAGGCACTAGACTTGGATTGACAAAGACCTGGGTTCAAACACAGTCTAGGGCAATCCAGTGATCCTTTGTCCCTTAATCTTCCTGTGCCTCAGTTTCCTCATCCATAAAATGGACTCACTGGCCTCTCAAATCCCTTCTGACCCCATAGTCAGGATTCTATGAAGCTTGCCTGATTCTTCCTCCCTTCTAGTGTTCTCTCCCATCCCTAATTGTCTTTTGTGGACTTATTGTACCCCCACTTCTATGGATGATGAGCTCTTTGAAAGCTTGACCTCATCTGTGTCTTCATAATGTTAGATTTAGTCCTTTATACTCCACATGAATGTAATCCATTTTTGTTGGCTTGAAATGGGTTGTCTCTAAATATCTAAAGGGTAATTTAGAAGATGAATTAGCCCTTTTTGCTTGGTTCTAGAGAGCAAAACTAGGAACTAGGCCCCTTTACTATAATTAGAGCCCATCCTATTGTGTTCTATTAGAGCTCAGATGCGCCAAATATTTATTGCCAGATGTGGGGGCAGTATAAAAGAAGGGGAAGCTGCCTTAGAGTTGAAGAGATTGAGTCCTGGATGACTAAGACTTTCCATCTTTATCATAGTCCTCTGCCCTCTTCCTCAGTTTCCCTCATCCTTGTTAGGAGCTCTAAAGAAAGGGTGTTTATAACTGGTTTCCTGGTCCTCCCAGGAGCCTCACTGTCTTCCCTGTCAGGGCCATTCAAACACAGTGGCCTCAAATGGCAGGCTTTATTGACCCAATGCTATCTTTTAGCCCAATAATCTAATTTCATAGATGTTTGGGAGTAGAGGGCAATGACAAGTGGTGAGTTGAGGGGAAGAGGCAGGAACTCCAGACTTGGGATTGTTTGTGAGGCCTGGGAGGTGGGGGACATTGGCTAGCTCTAATGGGCTCTCCCCCCCGCCAAACACACACCTCCTTGTCTGAATGGGGAACATGTCAGCTTTCTTATCCACTAGTATGACTCATCTTTGCTTCGCAGAAGTGAGAGCCAGAAGTCTGGGCCCAGATTCCTACAGATTTAAACCAGCTGTGCAGCCAGCCACTGGCTCGTGGGCTTGAAGCAAGGGAAATAGGAAGAAACATGAAGCTTTTTTTTCCTCTTTGAACATTCTAGACTTGGGATAGGGGGAAAGGTGAAAAAATTAGGGTCATGGCATCATGGACCTAGAGCTAGAAAGGATCTGGAGGCCATCAAGCCCAACTCTCCCATTTTAGAGATGAGTAGACTGATGTCTAGAGAAGTAAGATAATCACCCAGTCTTGTAGTTCTGTTCCCAAATCTAACACCAATTCTATCTCACTTTCTGCCCATCCTTTCCCTCTAGGACATGGGGCTAGTCTTTCTCATCTGGTAGCTAAGGGACCTCAAAGGCCATCTAGGCTGACCTTCTTGTTTGCTGATGGGGAAACTGAGACCCATGGAAGGTTAGTGGCTTGAGTAATCATTGACCAAGAGTTAGTAGGCCCCTTAATCAAATGAGATAATAATTTTCTGGTTTTTAGAACAGAAGTAACATAGTAATAATCACTATATAAATATTGGCTATATCTAACCCACCCTACTTATTTCACAGAGGAGGAAACTGAAGCCTGGGGAGGGAGAAACTACTTTCCCAAGGTCACACAGATATAAAGCATCACAAATAGTATTTGAACTCAGGTCCATCTTGCAGGATATGGGCTAGGTTTTTATAGGAGCCAGAGTCTTCTCTTATTCCTCTGAAATACTCCTTGCTTACCTCTCCTTGCCCAAATTGTCCTTAGCTCTTTCATTCTCCAGCAAAAAAACCCTCAGATTTAAATGCAATTATCTCTGACTGTTAGCACATTCTTAAAAAAATAATTATTGATATGTTTTGGTTTTTTTATAATTTTCCTTTCTAATCATAATCCTCCCTTCTCTCATACCCAGAGAACTAGCCCTTCTAACAAAAAAAAAATAAAAGCTCAGCAAAACAAGCCATAAACAAACAAAAAAACAAACCAAAACAAGTCATAAACCATAAAGTGGATGTAGCGTTTCACACCCATGGGCCCCCACCTAAAGGAGAAAGACATACTTTCTCATCCCTTCCTCACACTCAAGCTTGGTCCTTTCCTCTTGTGCTCCTGTTTACCTTGTTGAATTAATACATTCTCTCTGGAATAATCAGCATTTTAATTTAAACTCATCCATTTCCCATTTAGCTATTATTGATACCAGTTTCTTTCTTGAGGACATGTTTTGATTATAAAGCAGTGAACCCCTGAAAAGGACACAGGATGCCAAGGATAATACGGCAGCCTACCTCATTGGTCCATTTTTCACTTTTGTCTAAAGGGGCCTTATCTCTAGTTTGGGTGTTTGTAGGATATGGGAAAGGAGGGAGCACATGGGAGTGGTTCAGTTCTTCATTCTTTCAGTAGGAAGACTTTGGGTTTAAAAGAATCAGATTGCATGCTGGCTTGGAGCAAGACGACCTTGGTTCCTGTGTGATCTTGGACAAATCTCTTCCCTTCTCTAGGCCTCATTTCCTCATCTCTAAAATGAGTGGAGTTAGATTCTTTGACTTCTGAGATCGATTCTGACTTTCACCTGGTCATCAAGGTCAACTGCTTTGTTTTTATAGGCAGAGAAGGGAAGGGATTTTACCAAAGAGGCGCAATTGGTTGGTTAGCCATCAGACTAGGACTGGAGGACCAGGTCTTCTTGTTTTGTAGAACCTCAAGATAATGGTCCTTTATTCCCAGAAGGACCTCTTGCTTGGAGTCACCAGTAGGTGGGGAAGCCACTGTCTCTCTAGCAAGGGTTGCAAGGAGGTCTCCTGATCAGCCCCCTTTCTAAACTGACTTCAGGCTGAACCCCCTTGGTCACTGCGTCCCTTTTCCTGGACCAGTCCTTCTGGGTTGGTGTTTACTGCAACTGCTGTTTCTGTTTCATCTATTTTAATTAAATTACTTTCTGGGGTGAGTTCAGAGGCCCATTTCATGCAAAGGGTTCAGTTTCTTTGAACGCTGTCAAACCAAGTTAAGGAAAAAAAACCCAGCCCAGCTGCCAACTTACTGAGATCCCTGAAAGAAGACAACCGGGGCTGCTGTTAGAAGGTGGGACTGCAGACAACAGAAGATGTTTGCCTGCTAATTAGCCTCAAACAAGAGTAGGGGAGTGGGGGGGCAGCAGCAGTGACATCAGGGTAGGATGGGTCTGTGATGGGTGGTACTCAGTATCTCACTAACAAGACCATGAGTTAGTGACTATCAGTACTAGCTTCATGGGGGATAATAGAAAGACAGAGAACAGGCCAGGGACCACCCTTGGCAAGGAGAAGGGGGAAGGGAAGAGAATAGACATTTATTTAGGTCTGTT
Organism: Macrotis lagotis; assembly: GCF_037893015.1. NCBI lineage: Eukaryota > Metazoa > Chordata > Mammalia > Peramelemorphia > Peramelidae > Macrotis > Macrotis lagotis. Next base: position 246,578,177 of record NC_133662.1, on the reverse strand, counting down.
ATGTGCAGCTACCAGACTAAGCACTTTACAAATATTTTCTCATTTGACTTCATTTCTTGTGGCTTCCCCCCCACTTTTTGGCAAGGCAGTGGGGTTGTGACTTTTCCAAGGTCACACAGCTAAGTTATATATTAAGTATCTGAGTCAGGATTTGAACTCAGGCCCTCGTGACTCAAGGGCTGGTGCTCTATCCACTGCAGCCGCCTAACTGCCTCCTTTTCTTGGGGCTTTTCTCCCATCCTTAGCATCTTATGCCCCTCTGGGTGTTCAGTGTCCTATTAAAGGAATTTTTCTCAAAGAATCCCAGGTCTGCTCCTCCCCTGATGGAGAGGAAGTGAACGCAGGCTACAAAAACATACTTTTTGGACATGGCTACTCTGTGGATTTGTTTTACTTGAGCATGCTTAATCAGCTTATTTGTTACAGGGATATGGGGGGGGGTCTTTTTTCTTTAGATTAATTGTGTGGGGGGGAGGGGAAGGAAGAAAGGGAGTAGCAAAAAGCCAGGACCATTGTAATATTTTTTAAAATTCACAAAAGGAAAGAGAATTTTAGAAGGAAGGAAAGAGAATTTTAGAAGGAAGCATAGACCAACAGGACAGTTTTGAAAGTTATGTGTAGAATTTTGGTTTGGGCTGTGTGTTTTGGATCTGGAAATGCTCTTTTGGGGTAAGGGTGGAGGCATGTTAAAGTTCAGAATTAAAATAAAAAAAAGATTCTCAGCCCTGCAAAGGGGCTTACAAGGGGAAGGGCAGAACTAGCTCAAAACCATGGGCAGAAGTTCCTAGAAGTAAATTTAGGCTTGGATGTCAGAAAGAAGCCTCCTAAAAGTGGAATGGGGTGCCTCTGAAGGTGGTGAGTTCCTGCAGGGTAAGCCATTTGGCCTGGGTTGGAATATGAATCTCTCCTAATCACAGTGGGCCAGCTTGACCGGATAAGGCCCATATTTAGACATTCACTTAGTAAGGTTTTATAATCGAGGTTGGTCGTACAGTCCTTATTTGGACCTGGAAGCAGCTACCATTATGTAAGCTGTTTATATTTGATGGCACTTATGTAAGTCTCAGCTATGGCATGATGCCAGCTTTGTTCCAGGCCCCATAACTGTCCAGGTTAGGGGGCAGGCCATGTAGACAGGAGCTTTTGGGACAAGCGGATAACAGACCTTGTGGAATGGAGCAGGCAATGGTGGACAGGTGGATGTGGAGCCAACCAGAGAAGGGAGAGAAGCAGACTAGGAGCTGGGGGAACTGATAAGCAAACTTGGGCTAAACAGATAGATTTATGTGTGGACTTGACCCTGCAACCTCCCGCTGCAAAGGCTATACCATAAAAAGGTATAAATCTCTCCAAATCTCAGCATTCCTTTGGACTCTGAATAAAAAGGGCCTGCAAAGCAATGAGGATGGGATTTGTTCAGGACTTAGAATTGGCAAAGTCAAAGAGGTCTTGACAGGATTGATCTGACATACTTAAGATTTGCTTTGCAATTGGCTCAAGTCGGCACAGTTTGCCATACATTAGAATGTGACATAAAATTGGCATCGTGAACAGGATTGGTACTTGCTTTACAGTTCCCCATCTTTGGAGGTTTTCACTATGACTTCCAGTGCTCTAGGGTTCTAAGGTTAGAAGATATCTGTGTGACCTAGAGCAGAAGGCCTGAATAAGAAGGTGAATACTGATCTCAGGCTTAGAGGTTAAAGCTGGAAAGAATCTCCAAGACCATCTGGCCCAACTCCTTCATTTCACAGAGGAGGAAACTGAACCCGAGGGAATTAGGGGATTTGCCCAGAAATAATAAGTCACAAGCAGGATTTGAAACCAGGGCCTCTGACTCCCTGCTTTTCTCACTATACCATATCACCTTTCTTTTCTCATTTGTAGAATAGAAATAACATATCCAGGATTGTAGCTTTTACAGATGAAGAAACTGAGGGCCAGAAAAGGGTGGTATGTAGGTAAGAAAGAACAAAAGCAGAATCCAACTCTGCCTGAAAAGTTTTGTTCCCCAGGAGCCCTGGTTTAGGGGAATTTCCTCTGCTTTTGGAATAGTGCCTTTGAGCTGGTCAGGGGGGAAGATGGAGGTGAGAGAGTGCGTTGGCTGGAATTTCCTAACTCTTTCTCTCCTGGAGTGTTTGATGAAAGGCAAGGAAAATATAATACCGGGTCTGATCTATCAGACTGTGTGGCCCTCTCCATTAGTAAGGTGTTACTGGGTAATGTTTCTGGGGATAGTGTGTCTCTGGGTAATGTGTCCTACTTGGGTGATGTGTCTTCCTAGGCAATGTGTCTCTTAAAATTGTGTCTCTGGGTGATTTGTCTCTAGATACTGTGTCTCTGGATATTGTATCCTTAGAGAATATGTCTCTGGATATTGTGTTTCTGGGCGATGTGTCTCTGGATAGTGTGTTTCTAGATAATATGTCTCTGGATTATTGTGTTCCTGGGTGGTGTGCCTTTGAATGTTGTATCTCTGGATGTTGTGTTCTTGGGTGATGTATCTCTGGATATTGTGTCCTTAGATAATATATCTCTGGATATTGTGTCTCTAGATAATATGTCTTTAAATATTGTGTCTCTGGATTTTGTGTGCCTGGGTAATTTGTCTCTGGATATTGTGTCTCTGAGTTATGTGATCTAATGCCTCTTCCCTGCTTCTCCCTCTTTCCTCTCCACCCTAAAGACGTGTGGCAATGCTCCCAGCAGAGTCCCAAAGGCCAAGAATTTTCAAATAAGCAGAGCAACCCATCAGCAAAATTGGCTGCCATGGTGAAGCAATACATTCCTTGTGTCTGCCAGGGAATATTAAAGCAGAGGCCTCCAACCACCTGTCAAAGTTATTGCTATGAGGTTTTATTGGATCGAGTAGGAGTTCTGACCATGTTGCTACTCTGCTCAGAAATCTTCATTGGCTCCCTTTGCCTCTGGAATAAAAATGTTAAGAACTCCTTGGCTTGCCTGTCTGGGCCTCCTCTATCTTTAGCGTGACTAGCTGTTTTCTGAGTTTGGGCATTCTATTCTTGGTGCCTTTTTCTAGACTGTGCTTCACACCTGGAATGCCCTCCCTCCTCATCATAATTCTTGGAATCTTTGGTTCTCTCTAATTTCTCTTGTTCCTAACTGTTAGTGCTTTCTACTCAAATAAATTATCTTTTATTGATTGATTTGAGGACATCCCCTCCCCCCCTCCCAAGAGGAATGTAAGTGCCTTGGAGCCAGGGCTGACTTTCACTTTTGGTTTTGTAACCATATTTAGACATTGTAGATATTAAATGCTTATCAATTTATGTTGATGGGGCAGCTAGGTGGCATAGTGGATAAAGCACTGGCCCTGGAGTCAGGAGTACCCGGGTTCAAATCCGGTCTCAGACACTTAATAATGACCTAGCTGTGTGGCCTTGGGCAAGCCACTTAATCCCAATTTGCCTTGCAAAAACCTAAAAAAAAAAATTATGTTGAGTTCTGGTTGGGCTAACGGATATCCAGTTTTCCCACAGTGAGAGGGAGTCCTTGGTGAGAGGCCTATTTTGGGCCTTCTCCCTCTCTGCTCACCCCAATCCATCAAGCAATAAAGAGGAGATTCAAAGGCCCAGCTCTTCCATTCAAATGGCAAAATAGCAAGTAATACAAGAGAACACTGGATAATTATACCTGCAAAGGAAGACTGACAAAGGAAGGCACAAACATATTAAGAGTCTAGAGAAGGGGGGTAGTTAGTAGTGCACTGGATAGAGCACCGGCCCTGGAGTCAGGAGGACCTGAGTTCAAATCTGACCTCAGATACTTCATGATGACCTGGCTGTGTGGCTTTGGGCAAGCCACTTAACCCCCATTGCCTTGCAAAAAAAAAAAAAGAGTCTAGAGAAGGGAGAAAGTTTATTCTGAGGTATAGCTGTCAGGAGGAAGTAAAGACATTCTGGGCCTTGAAGGATGAGCTCAGATATTTTAGGATAGACATGAATTCATCTCTGTAAGAAATACTTATTAAGTACCACCAATATGCAATTTTAAGGCCCCTACTGTATGCCTAATCACATATGGGGCATATCTACAAGTAATCCTTGCAACAAAGCTATTGGACTGGCTTGATCATTGTCTCCTGAGCATCCAAATGGGCCAGGACCTCTGTCACTTCAGTGGGACTACCTAGCAGGGTGTTGGGGAGAGAGAGAGACAGAGACTCATACTATGGGTGTGGAGCGTGAGGGCCTGGTTTTGAATCTCAGATTTGCTACTAGCTTCCAGCTGAGTCCCAGGCTGACAACCAATCATCAATAATTTATTAAGCATTTATTAAGTTATAATTACTAATAAATTAAGTTATTAAGAATTGATTCTGTTCTAGCTGCTGGGAAACCAAAGAAAAGTCAGATGCAGTACCTGTCTTCAAGGGGCTTATATTCTAACGTGTGTCAATACAGACTATATTGCAGATGCAAGGTAACCTTAGAGTCAGTCAGAAAGTATTTTTAATTACCTACTCTATGTTGGGGTACAGAGAAGACAAAACAATCTCTGCCCTTAAGACTGGGGTTAGGACACACAAACCCTCACTAATACGGCAGTGCAATATGGCAATGAAATTTTCAGTCTCTTCAGTTTGGCTCACATAGTAATCATGGAGACAAGAAGGAACTAGGTAGGTAGAAGACATCTCCAGAGGAGAGAAAAGCTTTTCTCAGGAGGGAAGGCACAAACATATCAATAAGGGAAGGTTTCCAGCTAGAGGCGGCATTATGGCTGGACTTTGAAGGATGGAAGATTCTAAGAGATGAGAGTGAGGATTGGGGCAGCTAGGTGGTGCAGTGGATAGAGCACTGGCCCTGGAGTCAGGAGTACCTGGGTTCAAATCTGGCCTCAGACACTTAATAATCACCTAGCTGTGTGGCCTTGGGCAAGCCACTTAACCCCATTGCAAAAACCTTAAAAAAAAAAGAGAGAGACAGTGAGGATGGAGAGAATTCTGGATGCAGGAGACAAGTCCCTTTGCCTCTCTGGGCCTCAGTTTCCTCTTCTGTAGAACTGAGCAGGTATGCCCTTCCAGCTTAATATCCTCAGTCCCTTCCCTGCTCAGCCTCGACTTCTCTCAACCTCACTGCCAATCTTCCCTTCATGTTCTCATCTCATTTGGCCCTATACTGAGCTTGGCAGCCCAACCCAGGCCTCACCTTCTAGAATGACCTTTCAGAGAGCAAACGGCAGAGGAGAGTGACTTTGGATGAAAGCACACTAACACATACCCTTATACACTCTCCCTCCCGGAAGCCCCAGCCAGGGGAGGAACATGACAAATCAAGTCCTGGCACAGTGTTCCTGGGTTTTAGACAGCTGTTATCCTGGCTGTTGGCAGTGCCACACACCCAGCTGTGTCTCCGGCTGCTGTCTCCAAGCTCTGAACTCTTTTTGGCTCAGTGTGTCTTCTGAAGAAAATGTCACCTCTTTGTTTCTGATACATTCTTCTCGGGGTTTGTGAAATGCCCATTTCTGGCATGTCCACTGGGGCCATTACCCCGCTGTGCCCTACCCCTTCCACTCTTCCTATTTCTGGTATTTTCAATTACTTTCTATGATACACAAATAGATTTATTTAAAAATGTGTTTTTGGATCACATTTTGAATGCAAGGCCAATTGTATTAATACTGGGTGCTATAGGCACATGACCATGGACAAGTCACTTAACTTCCTTTAGCCTGTTTCCTCATGTGTAAAGTAAGGCTAATAATACTTCTAGGATCAGTTTTAAGGCAGCCTGGGTAGAGACCTGGGAGGTGATAGATCATAGGATCATAGTTCTGGAGCTGGAAGGGTCCTTGGAGGCCATTTTATTTTATAGATGAGTAAACTGAGTCCTAGAGAAGTGCCTTCCCATCTGAGTTGAACTTTTCTTTTTTATTATTTTTAAAAACCTTTTTGAATGAAGAAATAATTCCATTGCAAAATATAGACACACAATTAAATAGCTTAATCACTTCAAAATATACCATGTCCCCAGTAGGTTCCAACCTGAGTTGAACTTTTCTAATCTATAGAAAGCTTCTCCCTATTCTAGTTCCTTCTTCCCTCCCTGATTAGAATTTGAGCCAAGCTGGGAAGACTGAAAAATTGACTAGATGGCCATGTTGGAGGTTGTGTTAGTGCCACATTGGTCAAGGTTTGTGTTACTACCATAATGGAGAAAGATTGTGCTTCTGCCATATTGGAGAAGGTTTGTGCTTCCCGCCCCAAGTCTTGCCTTTTCTTTGTATCCCTGACATAGCATAGTGATTGGCACTGGTTGACTAGCTTTTACTGTAAGATCATTCCAAAGGAGTAAGTGAAATGGCCCTTCTTTGGCATGTCCCCCGGTGACCTTCCCTGGGTTCAGTAGGGGACCCTTTGCCCTACTTCCTGCTTGGATGCCAGTCTCATTTAAGGTGCTCCATCTGCACCCAGGCTCCATGGTGGCTTCAACACTGACTGGCCACCTTTGCTGGTAAATATTCATGCTGTATTTCCTCCCTCTCATCCCAAATGTCTATGTAGAAACAGGCAGTTGTGTCTGGAAAGAAGAGAGGAGAGAGGAGAGAGGAGAGAGAGAGGAGAGAGGAGAGACAGAGACAGAGAGAGAGAGAGACAGAGAGACAGAGAGAGACAGAGACAGAGAGAGAGAGAGAGAGAGAGAGAGAGAGAGAGAGAGAGAGAGAGAGAGAGAGAGAGAGAGAGAGAGAGAGAGAGAGAGAGAGAGAGAGAGAGGCCCATAAGCTAATTTTCCATTTCTTCCATTTGGGGCTTCTCAGGGGGAAGGTAGTTTAGATCTCTTTAGGGTAAAGATTAAAGTGATGCTGGGAAGAAAAACCTATTATTTTCCAAGCGGCAGCTAGAAATCAAGGCTTGGGGAGATTTGATTATGGAGAAGGAGTTAGCAGGTTGTCTGGGAAGGGACAGAGGGAAAGGAGGGGGGGAAGTAAATACATCAGAGGAGAGCATTGAGAAACTGCATCAGCCCACGTAGCATCTTAGTATCAGAAACTGTTAGCATAAGGAGGGTCTTGTGGAGATATCCTCATTTTTACAGAGGAGGAAACTGAGTCCCAGAGAGAGAGTAAGTGACTTCCTGGGGTCACAGAGGATGGAACTGCTAGCTTGCCATTCTAAAGCACATTCTGTCCCTGCATGGTTCAAGGTTGGAGAGAAATCAAGGGGCAGGCCCCAGGGACCTTGGGCAAAGGGCCAAAGAAAAGTGCAGGCTGTCCTCTCCCCTCCCTGGCCTTGGTGGAGGAGGGGTGTTCTAGCTAGAGGCAGAGCCCAATGTCTTCCCTGATGAGATGAGGTGCAGCTTCTCTGCTCCCCATTGCTCTACCCCACCCTCAAGCTGGGGCTGGTGGGGAGGACTCCAGGGTATATGAGGAAATGCAGACAGAGCCAGTGTGAATCCTGTAGCCAAGATGACTTGTTGAAGCCAAATTGGAAAACTATTTAGAGGGCTGGCAGAGGAGAGGGAGAGGAGGAGGGAAGGAGGGAGGGAGAGAGAGACACAGAGACAAAGAATGGGACAGGGAGAAGGGAGAGAGAGAAGGGGAAAGAAGAAGGGAGGGAAAGGAAGAGAGGAGAGAATGGGAGAAGGAAAGGAAGAGAGAGAATAGAGGGAGAGGAGAAGGGGAGGGAAAGAAGGAGGGAGAGGGGGAGAGGAGAATCCTCTTTCCCCTCCTCCTTTTCCATTTTAGTATGCAGAGTATTCATTGTGTGAGCAGTCCCAAAAATATTCTCTTCACAAGATCATTTTCTCCCAAACTTCCAAACATCTACCCCACCCCCACTGAGGCTCCCATCTCTCCCCCCCCCAGATCTTTTCTCTTCCCTCTTCTCCCTGGCCTCCAGCATGCAGTAAAGAAATCCTACGCAGTCACTACCCTAAGAAGTCCCTGGATTGGAGCTCCCCTATTTATCTCCCCTATTAGTAGGAGCCTGTTCTCCTGTTTCCCCGGCAAGGCCATGCAAAAGACAGGGAAGCTCCCCAGAGAGGATCGTCAGTCCAACTGACTCAGGCTAGGGGTCCCACAGGCTGCTGGGGTGTGGGGGGTGTCAAGCACTGCTGCCTCTGTTGCCTATGCCTGGTCATCTGGACAGTTCCAACCAAGGCAGTCATCTTGTGGCCTTTCTAGCCTAGAAATCCCTTGGAGAAGCTCAAGACCCCCAGGCACATATCCTTGCATGGAGAATCTCCCACCTGCTCTCCTTAGAGCTCACTGGGGGGCTCCCCTGTCCCAGTGTGTTGCCTAGGGGGGGAGAGGCATCTTGAGGTTCTCTGCTAACTTTTCCCCAAGCCTGACCTTTTCTGAAAGTTGGAGAGGATTGGTAAGGTTTGCCAAGTCCACCTTGGGGGGGGGGATCCACTGCGTAAAGTAGAAATGTGGGGGGACAGACTGATGTACTGGAGAAAAAGGGAAGGAGGTTCAAGCCAATTAACATGTGAGTTATAAGTCCCATCCTGTATGACAGTTACAGGCAAAGCATGAACTAGCCTCTGCCCTCAAGGAGCTTACTATCAATCTATCATGGAAGTCCAGGGTACAGACTGCACTAAGACTTTTGGGACACCATAAGCATATAATTATGTCCATTCTCACACACTCACACACACACACACACACACACACACACATACACATGTTTTATTGGGGAGTAGAGGGGGAAGATGACAGCATGTCATAGAGAAATATATTCATATGCTTAGGCCCATAGTCCACAGTCCTAGGAATTGGGAAATCTGGAATTTAATTCAGTTCTCGTGGGGAGGGGGGAACTAATTAACTGTGTAAGCCTGAGAAGAGTTCCCTTAGCCTCTCTGGACCTCCCCCAGACCCCACCCTTAAAGCAGGAAGGCATTTAGTGGTTTGACCTCTAGGGACTGTACCAGAAGCTGCTTACTCAGAATTCAGGAGGTGTGGATTTGCAGCCCTTGCAGCTAAGACTTCACTGTCTCCTTCCTTCCTTCCTTCCATCAGAGGATCAGAGGTCTGGGGCCTGATGGGGGCCAGAGAGCTTATCTCATCCAATAACTAGTAGCTTTTACAGAAGGGGAAACTGAGTCACAGAAAAGGACTTGTCCAGTGTCATGCAGGTAAAAAACAGCAATGCCTAGATGTAAAGCCCATGATCCTCTGATTTCATAGTCCTCTTTTCATGAGACCATACCCCATCTTCCCTCCCTCACATTTTCCTCTCCTGTTCCACCTCCTTCCCCCGCCCCTTTTCTTTCTCCCTCCCTTTCTTTGCTTCACATGGAGCCTGGGAGAGGCTTGAAGTGGTGGGATGAGAACAGGCCTCTGCCCAAGGGCCCCTCCCATCATCTGTCCCCCACCCCCAACTCCTATGGCTAAGACCTTTGGTTCCCCACACCCCAAGGGAAACTCAAAGAAGTGTGAGTCAGAGGCCCCAGGAGCCATTAGCTAATGTGGCTATAAATCTTGTCAGGGAGGACAGCCTTCCCTCTTTTTATCATTTCCTGTCCCTGTCCCCCCCCCACTTCCCCTCTGCCCTTTCCTTTTTCCCTTCCCTCCTGTCTCCTCCCTCACTCTCCTTCCCACTCTCCTTCTTTCTTCCTCTCTCTTCTTCTCTCTCCCCCTCCCTTCTTCAGTCAAGAATCCACCAGAGAAAAATAAATTTAAAAAAAAAACAAACAAACAGAGATGCTTGCTGGGGAGGGTGCCATCTGTCTGAGCTGAGCAAAGCAAGGATTGACTGCCAGTCAGGTTGGCAGACCTTATTATCATCAAGCAACACCTCAGAGTCAGGCTCCCTTCTTCCCAGGGTCATCTTGTCGTGAACAGAAGCCAGTCCAGACCTAGGAGAAAATCCTTAATGTGAGAGATCTGAGGGAGCTCCTAGGGCCTTCCCCTCTAGCTTAGGCCATTTTCTGCCTTGCCCCATAAGCCTCTCCCACGTTTCCTGGCTCAGCCCCTCAACTCTTCTGGTCCATGGTTTACTGAGTCCTCCAAAGATGGGGAGGTAGGATTGGTGAACTCAGGAATCCCAGGTCCTAGAGCTGAAAGGGACCTGAAAGATGATTTAGTTTTACCCCTGATTTTATAGATGAAAAAAGGGCTCATGCAACCATCAGGTGGTAATACTGGACAGTATTTTGTTTCTTTTTTCTTTTCTTAGATTTTTCAAGGCAATGGGATTAAGTGGCTTGCCCAAGGCCACAGCTAGGTAATCATTAAGTGTCTGAGGTCAAATTTGAACCCAGGTGCTCCTGACTCCAAGGCCAGTGTTCTATCACCTGTGCCACCTAGCCACCCCCTTCTTTCTTTAAAAAAAAAATATTTTATTCACTTATTTATTTTTCCAAGTACATACAAGGATAGTTTTCAACAGCCTTTTTTTAGTGAGGTTTTGAGTTTTCACATTTTTCTTCCTCCCTCCTTCCTTCTGATAGAAAGCAATCTAATGTATTCAGAGCACTTTCTATCTACTAACTCGACATTTTCATATTAACTCGGGAAGAAAGATGCTGCCGTTATGTCCATTTTGCAGATGTTACTTCCCTTGAAGTAACAGATGGTAAATGACTTGTCTGGGGTCAAATAGCAAGTAAACAGCTGAGGCAGGATTTGAATTCAGGTCTTCCTGAATTCTTGACTGTATTTCCAAAACACACAGCATTTGAACTCAGCTTTTCCAAACTCTCACTGAATCTGATGCTTTTCTAGTTTTTAATTTTTTTTAATTTTTAAAAATCACAAATATTTTCTCTCTTTCCTGTCTTCTTCTCACCCTGCCCCCACTGAAAAAAACCCATATAGCAAATATGTACAATCATCTTGCCCATACCCATGGACAGAGTCTTCCAAAATCATGGCTGGATATTTCCCTGATCAGAGTTTCCCAGTCTTTCAACATTGGTGTTGGTGTCATTGTATCCATTGTTCTTGGCTCTTCACCCAAGTCGGCCCAGGGCTCCATGAACCTTTCCCTTTCATCATTTCTTAAAGCTCAGTAACTTTCCATTTCTTTCCCATAACATGATCTGTCCAGCCAATCCCAAACCGAGCAGCATCCCTCTGGTTTTCCCTTTGATATCACAAAGAGATTTGCTTCATTCCACACCTAAACCACCCCTGGGAAGCAAGCACAGGGCAGGGGCTGAAAGGAGGGGAGATTAGGATAAAAATTGGACAGAGTATCTGCTTACTAACAATAATTGCTGATCAAATAATAAACATAACAGTTTGAATTTATATAATTCCATGAGGTTTACAAAACACTTCAAAATGTATCTCATTTAATTTCACAACAATCCTAGGAGGGAGGTATTGCTATTATCCCCATTTTACAAGATGAGGAGACTAAGACATTCTAAGATTAAATGATTTGTTTTGCCCTTATACCTCGTAATGAATTCCAGGATGTTGTGGGGAGTGGAAAAGGGTGCAGGAGAAGGCTGATGACTTTAATGGAAACTGGATAGCCACATTTCACAGATAGACAAATTGAAAAAAACAGAAGCCACTTCTTTCTCCCCCAAATGTGGAACCAGAGCGAATTCTTTGGGCTTCCTAAGGGGGCTAAGGCTCACCCCTTCAGGTCACAAAGAAAGGCAGGTTTTTTGTTACTCTGAGGAAGCAGGAAGAAGGCCTGGGGCCTTCTGGGGTGGGCCTGAGGCTGGCAGTATGCCCCAGACTGAGTAGGGTTGGGTTTGCATGTTATCAGTTTTTAGATTGAACCAGATCTGGGATTGATAGGAGGAAGAGGAAGGAAAGGAAGATACCCAAGTCAGCCTTGAACCCTGTCCTTCCCAGCTGGTATGCATACCAGGCTGGAAATGAAGTTCTTTGGCTCACAGGCAAGGTGGGTGCTTCCCACTTTTCCCATAATCCCATAGAATCATAGAGAACCTTTGAGGTTATCTAGTTCAGTCCCTTCATGTTGAGGAAATCACCAAGCAGAGGGTCTGATATACAGTAGGTGCTTAATAGATGGAGCCCCAGGGTTACCCCTAGATGTAGGGATAAGGGAGACCACTGAGCATCATAGTCATTTTTATGGCTGTATTTAGACTTAATATAGAATATAGGCTCTTCTTCTCCTGGGGCAGTTTCTTGACTTCTCAATTGCAGAGACACCGGAAAAACAGCTGACAAAAATTACCGGTTTGTCCCTGGAATGAGGTCCTCTGATTCTGTCACCTCCTCCAAGTTACCGTCACAGTGATTGTGCAAAAGCCAGGGCCCTCTAGCAGAAAGGGCCGAGAGGGAGGGAAACTAGGGCTCTGCTTGTTCTTTCAGGCCTCAGTTTCTTTATCTGTCAAATACCTTATCCACAAGAGTATGGGAGGCTTAAAGGGAGTTGAAATCCAGCCTCACACACGTATTAGCTGTGTGATCTTGGGCAAGTCACTTAATCCTGATTGCCTCAAGGAAAGAAAAAGAAAAGGAAGGGAAGAGAAAGAAAAGAGAAGGAAGGAAGGAAGGAAGGAAGGAAGGAAGGAAGGAAGGAAGGAAGGAAGGAAGGAAGGAAGGAAGGAAGGAAAGAAGCAGTAGTAGCTTCAGATACCAAAGAAATAGAAATCATTGTCCTTAGAAATACTTTGTCTAACAATGGACAAGCAATTTCAAGGTCAAAGAAACTTGGAAATATGTTTCACTTTCAACCCTCTCCTCTGGGGAGTCTCCAACTCAGTCCTGATGAGTCATAATCACGGATGCCTAGAATTATGGGAAAGTAGGATGAGGGTCCCATGTATCCTTCAATTTAGAGGGGAGGGCACCAAAACCCATGGTGGGGAGGGGAAAAGGGAAGGGGCTGGTGCTGAGGCTCACAGCCAGTTGTGGCAGATAGAATAGAACTGAAATCTCCTGACATTGGTCCTCTCCAGTCAAGTCACATAGGTTGGACCAAACCTGTCCTTTTGGGGACTGGAATAATAATAATAGAAATAGTTCACATTTATATTATGCTTTAAGATTTGCAAAGTTCTTTACATCATCTGACCCTGGCAAGTAGAAAGAACATTTTATGCCACAGTGAGAAGTCATGGGTTCAAATCCTTCCTCAGATGCTTCATACATGTGAGACCTTGGGGAAATCACAGAGCACCCTCAGTTTCAGTTTTCTCATTGGTAAATATATACTGGAGAGATTGGAACTCAATGGCCACTGAAACCCCTTTCAATTCTGGATCTAATCGTCTCGGAACACTGTGAGATAGATATTGTTAAATACCAAATGAGGAAACTGAGGTTGTTGTAACCTAACCAGTTAGGGTTCAAGTGAATGAACTCAAGTCAGAGTGAATGATTCAGCAAACTGGGCTTCACTTCTTCCCTGGCCCTTTCCCCAGGGCAGTGGGAGGGAGATGGGGTTGTCATTCTGATGTCCAGGCATGGAGTGGGCAAGTTGGGCACCCTGCCAGTTCACACCATCTCTCCCACTGAGAAGCTTCCCTGCTTCCTGCCCGCCCTCTCCAGGGTTTCAGCTGGTGTTGGCAGGGAGATGGGGGAGCCCGCCACAGCAAGCTCTGATCTCTGCCTGCTCCCCTACTTGTTCATTCTCTGAGCATCCTTGGGAGAAGGTGTGTGGGTGGGTTTGCTCTCTTCTCCTCCCTCCCTCTTCTTCTCTTTCCCCTCCAGGGTGAGACCAGCTGCTGAATTTTTTCCTTCACTTGTTTCTTTGGTTGCTATAAATCCAAGCAGCAGATTTATCATGGGGGGGGGGGGGCTGAGGAGACAGGGGCTCAGAGGAGAGGGGATGGGATGGATGGGAGTTTAAGGTCTCCTTATGACCCCAGGGAGATAGGGTAAGTAACGAACAGATAAGGCAGTGAAAGGACTGGAGGCAGGGGAGAGACAATATTTGCCTTCTCCCCATCTGTAGATTCCATAGAGGTCAAAGAACTTGGATTGGGGTGTTATTAGTAGTTATTATTAGAGACTTAGTAGTCTCACTGCAATTTGGTGGTTTTGTCAATTATTTAAAACCATTGTTCTGAGAAGAGGCCTTTGACAGGACAACCCAAGGTGGGGCACAATACCAAAAAGGTGGAGAGTTCTTGTTTGAAAGTAAAGGATTCTTAGCCAATATCCTGGCTGCACTAAGTGGGGTAACTAGTGTCGACATCAGTAACGGGCAGCAGTGACCTCAGGCCTGCCACAAACCCACTAACCCTTGTGTATTCTGGGCAAACCTGCAACCATTCTTCTCTTGAGCAATGGTGGCAAGGTGAAGGGGCTGAATCTCAGGAGAAGGGTGCCAGCAACTTCTCCTAGGGAACCTAGGCTTTGAGACAGTTACTCATCCAGGTTCTTCAAATGGGAGAATTGAGTTGTTTTCTTTTATTTTGCAAGGCAATGGGGTTAAAGTGGCTTGCCCAAGGCCACACAGCTAGGTAATTACTAAGTGTCTGAGACCGGATTTGAACCTAGGTACTCCTGACTCCAAGGCTGGTGCTTTATCCACTACGCCACCTAGCCATCCAAAACGGGAGAATTGAGAGAAATGATATGGTCATCTAGTTTCTTGTATCTTGGATGGCAGGGGAGAAGAATGTGCAGCAAGTTTACTCTCCCATTTCACAGAGGGGGAAAGTTGAGGCCCAGAAGTGATTTGCCCAAGGTCATACTTGTATCATTCAGCAGAACTGGTTAGAGGGTTCTAGGTGAGGAAGCCCCATCAGTCCTATGTTTTTCTCTCTCCCACTGACTCAGAGGGAGCCATCCTGGAGGGAGTGCACTGTACCCCCTCTCCCCATTCTTGACTGTCTCCTGAAGCCCTTCTGTGGTCAGGGCTGGGCATGCACTGAGAGAACTCACCACTTAGTTTTTCCCTGACTGAATGAAGCTAGCACCAGCCAGAGACATGCCCAACCAGTTCAGAAGAGGCTCCCACAGAAAGACTTCTGGCCCTCACCTTGGTTCCTCCCTTTGCTCCCACAGGACTTGGGCATGGAGTCGACATCACTGGATGACGTCCTCTACCGCTATGCCAGCTTTCGGAACCTAGTGGATCCCATCACGCATGATCTCATCATCAGCCTGGCCCGATATGTGCACTGCCCTAAGCCAGTAGGTTCCATTGCCTCTTGTGGGGCTAAATTGTTGGGGAGGTTGGGGGGGGGGAGGTTAGGGGAGGTTGGACTTTTTTTTTCATTAAAGTGTTCAGTGAAGGAGGTGCCATCTAGTATACCCAAGGAAAATGATAAGATACTAGTTCTAGAGCTGAAAAGGGTCTTAGAGGGCTTGTCCAGTCCCTTCCCATTTTACAGATGAATAAATTGGGGCCCAGAGGGGTTGGGTGACCTATAGAATCACAACTTCTGAACTGGTAGGGCCCTAATATGCCATCTAGTCCAATCCCTTCATTTTGTAGCTAAGGAAATCCAAGCCCAGAGCCATAAAAGTGACTTGCCCACACAAGTAGTAAGCATCAGAAGTTGAATTTGAATCTGACTCCTCTAAGCCTGAGAGCCAAGAAAGTGAGGTACATTGACACAGAAAGGCCAAGCTAGGAAACAGGGCCCATTTCAGCTTTCCTCAGGCTCATTGCTTGAGGAAAAGAGCAGACAAGGTCTGTAATGGTTGTGGGTGTGGTGACATGGATGGGGGCTGATACAACATTTACCCGCTTCTGGAAATAGCCTCTGACTCCTCTGAGGTTCTGAAAGTTGGAGGGCGGGAAAGAACATCTACCCTTTTCCCTTCTGGCTGCTGGAGATTAGTTGGCATCTGAGGATCCTTCAGCTCTGGAATCATGACTGTCATTCTGTCACTAGAGGGGAGGTGGAGGAAGTCATGGGAACGGGGACATGGAACTGCCCTCAACCAGTAGTTCTCGATTCTGGGGAGTGGCCACTTCAGTGGCATGGGGAGGAGGGGGGCTCCACTGAACCTCCACCTCAGGCTCTCACTGTTTAGTTCTTCTCAGAGGGCAAGGAAATTGCCTATAGCCTCAGGAAAAATCCACTTGGACCCGAAAACAATTACCTCACCTCTCTGGCCTCAGTTTCCTCATTGGTAAAATAAGGAGATCAGACCAGATGCTTCTGAGGTCTTTTCCAGCTCTTAAGTTTTGGTTCTATAAATTTGGAAATGACTTCCTCTCTTCCCTCAGCCCTTCTACTATTGACCAGCCCTACATTTTATCATTGATAACTTTCTTTGTGTGAGATAAAATCTCATAGTTCTTTTGATTTACATTTCTTATATTAGTTATTGGGAGCAATCTTTTATACAAACATAACAGTATATGATTCTTTTCAGAACTGTTTGTTCCTGGCCTTTCATCACTTATCTACTAGGCATAGATTTTAATTCAGTCTTATACAGTTGTGTCACTTCCCTCTATTTATTGGGTATTGAAACCTTATAAAAAATCTTCCCCAATCAACTGCTTCTTATCTTATGCTATTTGCATTAATTTTGTTCATGCAAAAACACTTGAATTTCATGTAATCAAAATTACCTGTTTTAGCCTTTTGACCATCCCTGTCCCTTGTTTGATTAAGGATTTAGTCATATATGTGAAAGGTATTCGATCCAATTTTCTTAATGCTGTGGTCTTTAATATTCAGGTCAGTGACACATTTAAGCTTATTGTGTAATGAGGGGTACAGAATGTTGACCTCACCCTGATGTCTGCTAAACACCTTTCCAGTTTTCCCAGCAGTCCTTACCAAATAGATAGTTCTTTCCCCAAATAATTTATTTTCGCAGATTTATCACATACTGGATTATTTTAAATTGCTTAATTCTTCCATGTCTAGTCTGTTCCACTGAACTATTGTTCAGTCGTTTTTCAGCTGTCTGACTCTTTGTGACCCCCATTTAGGGTTTTCTTGGCAGAAATACTGTAATGGTTTTGACAGATGAGGAAACTGAGGCAAACAAAGTGAAGTGACTTGCCCAAGGTCACACAGCTAGTAAGTGTCCAAAGCCAAGTCTTCCTGACACCAGACCTTGGTGGTCTATCCACTGTACCACCTAGCTGCTTTTGCCTTTTTTAAGCAGTCCCAAGTAGTTTTGGGTTTTTCTTAGGCTTTTGCAAGGCAAATGGGGTTAAGATGGCCTGCCCAAGGCCACACAGCTAGGTCATTATTAAGTGTCTGAGACTGGATTTGAACCCAGGTACTCCTGATTCCAGGGCCAGTGCTTTATCCACTGCGCCACCTAGCCACCCCCCCCCCACAAGTAGTTATGATGATCATTGCTTTGCAATATAATTTGAGATGTAGGTTTTTGTTGGGGGGGGGGGATGAGGGGCAACATTGTTAGTCAGGAATATCTTGGTCCCTGGGATTAGATATGGGATGGTCAGCCTGAAGATTGTGTGGTTTAGGGGGTGATCTGGAAGAGAGAAACTTAAGGGTCTTGGGGTAAGATGAAGGAGAAAGCCACCTTGTGCCCGCTGACTCTCCTCTTTCCTCCCTGCCTTTGGGAGAGAAGGAGGATGATAAAAACGAGTACTTGCTCATCCAGATT
Organism: Macrotis lagotis; assembly: GCF_037893015.1. Taxonomy (NCBI): domain Eukaryota; kingdom Metazoa; phylum Chordata; class Mammalia; order Peramelemorphia; family Peramelidae; genus Macrotis; species Macrotis lagotis. The sequence goes on along the minus strand of NC_133662.1, from coordinate 246,560,720 downwards.
ACTGAGCAGGCAAGAGCTGGGAAAATGATTAAGAAAAGGTGATGGAAGCTTATAGCCCTGCAGGAAAGATGAAACAGAATTGATCCAGGACTTTATTTCTCCCATTCCCACTGAAGGAGATCAGAGAGACTAAATGATAGGATTGTAAATTTAGAGATGAAAATGGCCTCAGAGCCCATGGAATCCAAGCATCTCCTTTCACAGACATGGGAAAGCAGCTTAGGAAAGCAAAAGCACTGACTGTTCAGGGTCACACAAGAAGGAAATGGCCAAGCTCAGGGCCAATATCCCCTTCTTTCCACATCCTGCCTCCTATCAAAGGGATCTCAGCTTTAGAAAATGTAGAAGATGGGCCAACTAGGTGGCACAGTGGATACAGTACCACCTCTGGGGTCAGGAGGACATTTGCTAACTGTTTGACCTTGGGCAAGTCACTTAATCCCAAAAGTCTCTCCCCTCCCAACAAAAAGAAAATGGAAGGGGCTTCTGTTATCATTTATACAAGAGGCTCTCAAAGGGTGCTCTGGGGACCCCTGAGGCCCTAGCAGGGTGTCCTTTGGTTAAAACTATTTCATAATAATACTCAGCTGCTTTGATTTCTAACATGGTAAATATAAATAGATATAACCCACTTCAACACAAATTCTATTTGGCAGGGAGGTCCTCAGTAATTTTTAAGAGGTAAAGAGAGCTTGAGACTGAAAAATTTGAGAACCACTAGTCTGGACAGATGTTCTCATAGAGGCAAAGTACCTGGCTGAAGGCCATTCACTTAATAAGTAGCAGGGCCAGGATCCAACCGTGTAAAAGGAGGGAGATAGAATACGTGGCTTCTGAGGTTTTTCGCAGCTCCAGATTTCTGATCTAGTGGGAGAGATGAGAAGATGAGACATTAAGAAAAGAGGTCTTTTCTTTCTTTCTTTCTTTAGTTCATTCCCTCTCTTGGCTACATTCCCAAGCCCGATGATTTGCTGGGAAGTAGGGCCTAATTGATCTAATGAGGATTAATCAGGTGAATTGGGTGGAAGTGGGGGAGAAAACTGAATTCTTCTCTTCTCAGTGACCAGATTCTAGCCAAGACTAGGGAAGGAATCAGGAGGAGGATGCCCCTTCTGCCAAGAAGAGGGCTGGGAGGGAGAAGAGAGTGGGAGAGCCAAGACACTGAGCAGAACAGGGATGGAGAGGCATCACAGAACCGTGGAAAGGGTACTAGCTCTGGAGGCTGAGAACTGAGCTCAATCCTGCCCGAGAAGCTTCCCTGTACACATGATCCTGTATACATGATCTTGGCCAAGTAATTTTACCTCCCTAGACCTCAGTTTCCTCCTCTGTAAAGTGAAGGAAGTTGGATTAGAATCATCTCTGAGGAACCTTCCAGCTTGAGTCTTATTGAGCCTGTGATCCTTGGAAGGATCACCAGAGATCACTGTCCAAGACCACTGAGACTAGAATAAGATTGAATGGAAGCTCTCTGAGGGCAGGACTGTTTCATTTTGTTTTTTTAGTCCTATTGCACAGCAATATTTTTTAATCAAATTTGTTTTCCTTTTTTATATATTTTATTTTTTTCTAATTATATACAATAGTAGTTCCTACCTATCATTTTATACGGTTTTGAATTTTATAATTTCCCCCCTCCCTCCCTGAGAGAAGGCAATCTGATCATCTTTACACTGTTTCCATGCTGCATAGCTATATTAAGGCAAAAGACAGTCCCTGTACTTCCAGTCCAATAGGGGAGACAATGTGCAAACCAATACATGCAAAACAAGTTATAAGTGGAATCAATAGGAGATAAGAGAGGGAACGCACTGTACTTGGGGTGTGGGGGTTGGGGAAGGTTTCCTGTAGAATATGGGTTTTAATCAGGACTTCAAGGAAGCCAGATTGGTCAGCAGAGCAGAGGAGAGAGGGCATTCCAGATATGGAGGATTGTCAGAGGGAAGACCCAGATGGGCTCATTCATGGATCTGTGCTGGTGGGTCAATGAATTAATGGATGGAATAAGAGGGAACAGCCTTAGCATCCTGAAGGAATGGACTGGGTTAGATTTGAAGGCCTTTATGGCCATCATATGGCCATGGCATGGGAATCAATCACCAAGGGAGACAGATGGATGCTCCTGCTCTCAAGATCTTTGTTTGTTTATTTGTTTATTTGTTTGTTTGTTTATTCATTAGGTTATTGCAAAGCAAATGGAATTAAGTGCCTTGCCCAAGGCCTGAGGCTGAATTTGAACTCAGGTACTTCTGACTCCAGGAAGGGTGCTCTATCCACTGTACCACCTAGCTGCCTTCTCAAGATGTTTTAAGGAAACAATAAGAACCTTATAGTCTATGATGGCTTCCCCATATAAAGGATATAGATCGGGGGGTTCTGGGACATAAAGCTGGAAGGAACCTTAGAACTCTAACCCTCTCTTTTATAGGTGAGGAAGCTGAGGTCAGACAAGTGACTTATCCAAGGTCATCCAGCTGCTAGAGAGCAAAGACAGCATTTTAACTCAAGCTTTTGACCCCATATAGCTTGTAGTGTGTGTGTGAGTGTGTGTGAGTTCACACATACATGTTTAGGTGGGTTTAGGAGTGAGAGAAGTTGGAGAGATTGTCACAGAGTTCTCCCTAACCAGGGACACCTGAGGTAAACCAGTGTCCTTGGGGAGCAGGTGAGGAATCACCCCGCAGGATGTGTTTTCTCCGGAGTAATTGACTGGAGCGCTTGCCGCTTTTAATCAGAGCAAATTTACTGCCTGGAAAAGGGAGCAGATTGAATCTCTTTTCTCTCCCTGGCTTGTTTTCCTTGTCAGTTCAACACCAGGAACATGTGTAGGATGATACCTCTGCTCTCTCTCTCTCCAGGCTCCCTGGGTGAGGGGTTCCCAGGCAGGAAGGGAACCTCTGAGGTCATGATAGTACAGTGGAAGGAGCCCTGACTCTGAAGACCCAAGGCCTGGGTTAAAATCTTGATTCTAATGCTTCCTACTTAGTCATTCCATCTTCTCAGGCCTCAATTTCCTCCTCAGAAAAATAAAGGGTTTAGACTAGATGTCTTCTGAGGGCCTTGCCAGCTCCGGGTCCACTACCCTGGTTCAACCCAGTGAGCCCTTGTTAGAATTGTGGCTTTGCTCCTTGCTAGCCTGGGTGTCCTTGATTGAATCTCTCCGAATTCTATAAAATGACCAGGCTTAGGCTTGGGAAGGTAGTTTGAAACAATAGAAAGAGTCCTGGATTAAGACCGGAGTTCGAATCCTGGTTCTACCAATTATTTCCTGGGTGGCTTTGGGGGAAAGCCCTTCACTTCAGTTTCCCCATCTGTAAAAAAATGAGAGAATTAGACTACAGCCTCTAACATTCTCTCCAGTTCAAATTCTACGACACTGTGGCCTAATAGTCTCTGAGATTCCTTTTCAATTCCAAATTCCATGATTCCAATGGACTCAGGCTTTATTAAAAGACTGGCCTCCTCCATGTCAGTGCCAGGCGAGGCCCTGGATTTTCAATATTGAATGGGTAGGAAGGATGAGGTGGTGATCAAGTAGCCCAGGTGTGCTTTCCTAGGCCCAGGCCTTAGAGGAGGGAGACAGACTTTAGGTTCCATGAACTAAATCCTCAGGTCTGTGTGAGGCTCTGCTGAAGACCACCATCTTCTCAGCAGTTCCTTCTTCCCTCCCTCCTTCTCAAACCCCCTTTTATTTGTATTTATTCACTCTCTATGGGGTGTGTAGAAAGTCTTAGAGCCATCTTAAGCTATACAGATTTATACAGACTTATAACACCTGTATATTGAATAAATATAGAGTGAAAAGATACAAATGTATTCAAAATATTTGTGTGTATGTCCCTAGTCTCCCTCTAGAACAGGGATGGAGGCCATATAAGGCCCTCAAAATCATTTAGTCTGATGCTGCCATGGCAACTGCAGGCAGGACTTGAAATTCAATAAATCTAGGAGCTTTTAGGGTCAAATTAATTAAATGACTAAATGTAGCAGGCTAATATTTAAGTTGATAATTTTGTGTGACTCAGGAATGATATTAAAAATATTCAAATGGTCCTTGTCAGAAAAAAAAAAAGTTGGGGGTGGCTAGGTGGTGCAGTGGATAGAGCACCAGCCTTGGAGTCAGGAGTCCCTGAGTTCAAATCTGGCCTCAGACACTTAATAATTACCTAGCTGTGTGGCCTTGGGCAAGCCACTTAACCCCATTGTCTTGAAAAAAATCTAAAAAAAAAAAAGTTTCCTTCCCTGACTCTAGAACATAAATTCCTTCTGTGTACGGATTATTTTATTCTTTGTATTTGTATTTCCTATGTCTGACTCATAGAAGGTGATTAATAAATGCTTGTTGGGTTCATTGATTGACATAGGAAGCCTTTATCATAGGTTCGATAGGTTTTTCCTCCCAGAACTCCAGAACTGAAAGGAATCTGGAAGCATCTTACAAATGAGGAAATGGGGGCTGAAAAAGGTGAAGGACTGACCCAAAGATGCATAGGTTCTAAAGATCAGAGGTGGGGTTCATACCTGGGTCCCTCAATTCCATTGTCCCATACTGTTTACCCTTAAGTGAAAAGGTCAGAGAATTTGGACTCAAACTTCACCTGGCAGTATTTAGTTAGGGACACTGGATCTGACCTTGGAGACCACTTAAGAATTGGAGACCTTGGGGAAATTGAGTCATTCTCTGAAACTCAGTTTCCCCATCTGCAAAATGGAGCCAATAGATAATGCTCACACTCAGTCGCCCACAGGGTTGACATGAAGAAACGGGCTTTTGAATCTTGGAGCACTCTAGAAATGGGAGCTATAATTATCTCCCTTATCCTCAGAGTTCCGGAGGTACTTCCTCGGAGGCAGAGTTGGGAGGTACAGGAATGCCTCGGCGGAGGTGGTGGGTTGATGAGTTCATCTAGGGACACATCAGGGTGCAGAGGATGGCAGGGCAGCCTAGCGGGGACTCCTGAAGACCGAGGTAGAGGTGGGTGGCTGAGAGGTTGGACTAGAGCTCTTGACCTGGGCAGCAAGTTAGATAAACCAGAACTGTCTTTGGCCTCCTGAGTTATGATCCCTGGAGGAGAGAAAAATCTCTCGAGAGCTTTCCCTGGTGAATCCCTCTTGGTGAATCAGGTTCCCCTGGGCTGGGCTGTTCATGTTCTGGTCCTTTTGTTTTTGGTCAGAGGTGGGGAGCAGATGCCTTGATTTCTCCCTAGTAAGAAAAGAGGCTGAAAGGGATTGCTTTGGAGTTAAAGCAATGTAGTTTGGATCTTGACTCTCCTGTTATCTGTATTTCCCTCCTCTGGGTCTCAGTTTTTTCACCTGTAAAATGAGGGGATCCCTGAGATCCCTTCTGGCTCTGAAGCCATGCCCCTACATACTACCTCTGTTAACCTCAAGCAAGTCACTGAGCATGAGTTCAAATCCCACCTGGGACACAACTCCTGTGTGGACATGACCTTGGACAAGTGACTTCAGTTTCCTAATCAGAAGGTCCTGCTTGAAGGAAGTCTACCACCTTTGCTCTTGGGGTGACTCCCTTGAAAGCTGGGGTCCAATGGGGACGGGTAATCTGTGTGGTCCTGGGGCCCACGTGTGAGCTGGGATGTTTGTATAACAGAGGAATTCATCAAGTCACCTGGGAGTCAGTTTCAGATGTTTCAGTGAATTCAAACTCTACCCATGACCTGTGTCCCATAGGGATCATTGATGAATGGAGAATGTGGCCTGCCCTCCCTCCACCACAAAATGGGAGACTCATGTTATCTCAAGTCCCAGATCAGGCCTTGGGAGCATAGCAGAACCCAGGGAGGGAGGCTGAAGGCACCTGAGGCCAGAGCTCCACAGCCAGCTCTCCCTGAATGAAGGCCAGGATGGCCTCCAGCTAGTTTGCTCTGGACCCAGATCTGGGTTGGCCCTTCCTTGAGCCTTGGCAGCTTGACTAGTTTCTCTTTGCCAATATGAATCCCCTTGCCAGTTTGGATTGGCATGTGTTCCCCCTTGTTACTGGAAGGCACAGTCAGCTGCTGCATGTGGTTTCCTTTGTATTTGATACACAAACCAAAAAACCTCCCCTCCACTTCCTTTTCTTCCTTCTCCATCTTCCCTCCCCCTCTTCCCTCCCCCTCCTCCCCTTCTCTTCCTTTTCTTTTCTCTTTCTTTCTATCTTTCTTCTTTCTCTCTTTCCTTCTTTCTCTTTCTCTCTTTCTTTCTTTCCTTCTTTCTTTCTTCTTTCTTTCCTTTCCTTCCTTCCTTCCTTTTGTTTTTCTTCCCTTCTTTCCTTTCCTTGTTCCCTCCTTTCTTTTCTCCTTCCTTCCTTCCTCCTTCCTTTCCTTCCTCCCCACCATGTCTCCCTTCTTCTGCCTCTCATCTTCTTCTCCTCAGCTTCCCCTATCTTCTGTTCCTCTTCAGAACTTCCATCCTCCATCAATCCAAAAGTTCTTCCCCAAAGGTCCTACTTTCCCTCTCAATTTAGGAGTGAGCTTAGGCTGGTGGATCAGAACCTAGGATGTCACCGGATCATGGACCTAGTACTGGAAGGGACCCCACCAGCCATTCAGTCTATCCTGGTTTTATTTATTTATTTAGAAAATGAAACCACAAATATCTATTGCCTACAGCTTGATCTTTTTAAGTCAATGATAAATTCAAGCGTTAGCTTCGGCTATCGCATTCAAAGGTTACTTCGGACATTCCCCCTTTATTTGCTTTCTCTCCCCGCACCCCCCGGCTCTGAATTCTCAAGCTAGGATGGTATGCAGACTTAGATTTACAAAAATGAAGAAATTGCTTTTATTGTCATTGATAATGGCTCTGGCATGCGCCAAGCTGGCTTTGTTAGGGATGATGCTCCTTGGGCTGTGTTCTCCTCCATTGTTGGACACCCAAGACACCAGGGTGTCAGGATGGGAATGGGGCAGAAGGACAGTTATATTAGTGATGAGGCCCAAAGTGAGAAGAGGTATCCTGATTCTGAAATATCTCTTTGAACATGGCATTGTTTCCAAATGAGATGACATGGAGAAAATCTGGCATTATGAGCTTTGTATGACCCCTGAGGAACACCGTGTTCCACTTACAGAAGAATCCTTAAACCATAAGACCAACGGAGAGAAGATAACACATTGTTTGAGACTGTCAAATCCCCCAGCCGTGTATGTTGCTATTCAACTGTGTTGGCCCTGGTCACACCACTAGTATTGTCATTGACTTTGGAGATGGTGTCACCCACACTGTGCCCATCTCATCTACAAGGGTTATGACTTCCCCATGCCAGTCTCTGTCTAGATTTGGCTGGTCATGATCTGACAGACTTCCACATGATGATACCAACAGAAAGAGGGTATAGCTTCACTACCACAACTGAAAGGGAAATTGTTCGTGCCATCAAGGACAAGCTGGGCTCAGCAGGAGCTGGCCATTGCTGCTTCATCTTCTTCCCTGGAGAAAAGCTATGAGCTTCCTCGTGGTCAGCTGATCACCACTGGCAATGAGAGTTCAGGTGACCAGAGATCCCCTTCCACTTGTTGTTCCCGAGTATGGAATCCTGGCGCTCATGAGACCACTTCCAATTCTATCATGAAATGTAATGTTGATATCTGAAAGGATCCATGTGCCAACACAATATTGTCTGGTGGTATGACCCTATAGCCTGGTATTGGTGACAGAATGCAGAAAAAAATCCAGCCCTGGCATTGAGCACAATGAAAATAAAAATCATTGCTGTCCATGAATAGAAGTATTCCATCTGGATTGGTGGCCCTCTTCTAGCTTCTCCTTCCACCTTCCAGCAGATGTGGATCAGCAAGCAGGAATATGATGAATCTGGGCCCTCCATGGTCCAAACCAAATGCTTCTAAATGAGCTGCTAGCAGATGCCTAGCATTTGCTGCATGAATATTCACAAAGTAAATGCCTTGGCAAATAGACACCTCCTCTTAAGTCTCATGAAACTGGAATAAGGCTTCTTTGAAAAGAAAATTGTCCTTGGGGAAATTGGTATTTGATATTACACAAATATCAGCACTTTTTGGATTGTTGAACCATTACTGATTTGACCTCATATTCAAGTTGAGTCGTTCCCCAGTGTATATTTTAGCAAACCTTTTATACAGCTTTGATCTAAGCCTCAATGCAGGCCTCTTCATTTTGACAGATAAGGCTAAGGCTAAGAGTAACTTTTTTCTTTTTCTTTTTCTTTTGCAAGGCAATGTTGATAAATGACTTGCCCAAGCTCACACGGCTAAGTAATTATTAAGTGTCTGAGGCCGAATTTGAACTCAGGTTCTTCTGACTCCAGAGCTGGTGCCATATCCATTGCACCACCTGGCTACACCTTAGAGTTAACTTCTTTAGAAAATTGCTCTGATAACATGACAGTATGGTATCTGGCTGGCTGACACTCAACAGCTATACAGTTTAGTTCTATAAAGTATCAGGAACTGTTCAGGCTATCTAAAGATCAGATTTCCAGCATCTAAAGCAACTGACTTGCAGAATTTCTCTCCTAAGACTGGCAAGGGCTCATTAAATGTGTATTATAGGGGCAGTGGCGCAGTGGATAAAGCACTGGCCCTGGAGTCAGGAGTACCTGGGTTCAAATCCGGTCTCAGACACTTAATAATTACCTAGCCGTGTGGCCTTGGGCAAGTCACTTAACCCCATTGCCTTGAAAAAAAAAACACCTAAAAAAATGTGTATTATATCTTGCCACTATTCTAGCAGGAATATATATTGAATCCAAGTCTTAGGAACCAGTTTGTTTTTTTCTTTTTTCTTTTTTGGTTTTTGCAAAGCAATGGGGTTAAGTGACTTGCCCAAGGTCACACGGCTAGGTAATTATTAAATGTCTGTGATTATTATCTGAGGTTAGATTTGAATTCCGGTCCTCCTAATGGGTTTTTTCCTTAACACACAGTCCCCACCCACCCACCCCCAGTGTCATGGGGCTAAATTACTCAACTTTGAATTGCAAAAGAAGTTTGCATTTATAACTTGTAAATTTGTGCATCTAACAATTTATATAAGATTTTTGTACATTGCTTTAATGTTCTCACATGAAAGTAAAAAACCAAAATTTGTAAGAGTTGAGAATCGTAATGCTCAATATGTCATTGTGTAGGGAAAATAAAAGTGTTCAAGTAAACCAAAAAAGAAAAAGTTAGTTTCAAAGCCATGCTGCTCATCCATTGTTTCCCTCAGAACTTCCTTTTATCCTTTTCTATGCATTTAAAAAATGGTTCGGTGAACCTCTTTTCTCTTTTTTTGCCATCACTGTTACTAGCTTCTCTCCTCTCCATGTCCCACCATTAGAAAAGAAAAGAAATACACACACTGGTCTTGATCTAAGATCTAAGTATCTCTTGCTGAGTGTGGTGACCTACCTGTAGTCTCCTCTTCTGGGGAAGCCAAGGCAGCCAAGGAGTTTGGGGGTTCTGAGTTGAGTTGAGTCTTTAGCAGATCAGGTTCCCCTCTAAGCTTAATGCTAACATGATGAATACTTCCAAGTGGAGGACCCTCAAACAACCTGAGGTGACTCAGTTGGTCCCTTGATCTCTCTTTGGGCATTTCCTTCAAGGATTCTCCCTAAACTGGGCACAGATGACCTGAAGGCATCCAAAGGACTTGCTCCTCTCTGATTTATATCCTGATCCCTTCAGAGAATGGGGAAAGAAGGTACTGCCTGCCCTTAGGTGGGTCCTAACTGGAATGCCATCAGGGGAAGAGGGAAGGCAATATTCTTAAGGCTCTTAATTCATTTTCTAAGATCTTGGTTTCAATTCCTGTCCTTTAAATTTTTAAAGGGGTGTAGGTATAAGAGAATGGGGCTTTAAACTGAAGGGTTTATTTCTTGAAATCTTCTAAACTAGGAGATCGTTGTTCACATTAACAACAACATTATATGATGATCAAATATGATGAACTTGAGCTCTCCTTAGCAGTATAGTCATCAAAGACAATTCTAAAGGACTTGTGATGGAAAATTCCATCCATATCCAAAGCAAGAACTATGGAGTCTGAATGCAGATCAAAGCATACTCTTCTCCATTTAGTAAATTTTATTTTCTGCTGTATGGGGTTTTTTACCCTCATAGTTTTTTTGTTCCCTTTTACTGTGATTCATCTTTCACAACATGGAACTAGGGTTAGCATAGTTATACATGCATAATCTATATCAAATTGCTCACTGTCAAGGGGAAGAGTGAAGAAAAGGAGGGAGGATGAAAAATGTGGAACTCAAAATATTACAAAAAGGTAAATGCTGAAAACTGTCTTTGCATGTAGTTAGAATAATAAGTAAATAAATTTAAATTGAAAAAATATTTTTTTTTCTAAACTAGAAAAGTTTTTAAAAATATACTTCCTAACTCTTTTCTTGGACTCTTCTTCTCAGCACCATTCTCTCTCCCCTCCCCAGGCTTTTCTTTCTTTCCTTGTTCCCTACACTTGCTGCTTAGGGGCATGGGATTGAAGGCCAAGCTAAACCAGTGCCCCAGACTCAGGTGTCTTTATCTGAAAATGAGAAAAAGGAGAAGAGTCTTATTTGTGGGTTGGAAGGGACAAAAAGAATGCTCCAGACAGCTTGGTCTGAGTTAGATGGATGGTTTTTTCTGTCTTCCTCTGAAGAAAAGATTGGGATGGAGGGAGTAGGTCATGGAGAGGACACAAGGTCATGGGAATTAAGCAGGAAGACTATCCATCTAGTCACTAAACAGATGTAAGCTGTGTTACCTTCCTCCTCTCTTTGCAGAGATGGGACAAGATTTGGGTCAAAGAGGAGGGAACAATGGGTGTTCTAACATAATGTTTGCTGCAGGCATGGTGGATGTGGTGGTTGGTTTTGCTGAAATGCTCTCTTTTTTATTTGTTATTAATTTAGTCTTAATTGGGATGTTTTAGTCTTAAGGTGCTCTTGAAAGAAAAATATAAATAAAATACTTTCTAAAGCTGATGCATACTTTGTGAGGCATTCTATGGGAGGAGAAGTCTCATGCCCATTGTAGGCCCAGCTAGGAGATGATTAATATAAGAATGACTCTAATATAAGAATAGTCTCTGCCCCCACGATCTTGCAGTCTGTGAAGGGTAGGATTGGGGAATAGGGAGATAAATAATACCCTTCCTCTGAGAAGGGTGCCAAGTGGTATAAGTTAAATGCCATAGTCAGAGATGAGGGCAAGGGGAGTTCACTTTTGACTGGGATGGTGAAGAGGGTTTCCTAGGGTTGGGGTGGCATTTGACCTTCAGGGAGGAGACATAATGTCTGGAGCAGGGAGTTCACACAATGAGTGGCAGGAGAGACTTCAAGGAAACTTGCTGAGGCCTTTGGAGACGTCTTGTGAAAGAGCCAAGACTCATCGGTTTCCTGGCATACTGGGGCCATCTTGGAACTGGTCCCTGGGACTTTTTCCCCTGGGTCCCAAGGCTTTTATCTTTCATTGCTTCTAAAACTTCCTTGCTCCCTAACTTTCCTTCCCACCTCACCGCTGGAGGGCCCAAGCTGCCTGACTTTCCTTGGAGTCAGAGTTCTAGAACCCTACATCCCTAATTATATGTCTCTTACGTCCCCCGAAGGCCAAGCAACTTGATGTTTTGTTTCAGTAACCACTTCATGGGACCATAGATTTAGATCTGACAGGGACCTAAACATCAAATTCACTCTTTTGTTATGCAGATATGTAAAACTGAGGCTCAGGGAGGTTATTAATTTACCCAGGGTCCCACAACTGTTAAATATCTGAGACAGGATTTACACTCAGGCTTTCTTTTTCTTCTTGTCCCTCTCTCTACATATTCTAGAGTTAATTTTTCTTAATTTAATATTTTATTTTCCCCATTTACATGTAAAATGTTAACATTCTTTTAAAAAAATTTGAGTTCTAAATTTTTTTTTTCCTTCCTTACTTCTTCCCTCTCTCCCCACTGAGAAGACAAGCAATTTGATATAGGTTATATTTGTGCAGTCATGTAAAACTTATTTCCATCTTAGTTATGTTGTGAAAGAAAATACAGACAAAAAAATAAAGGAAGGAAAAAGTATGCAGCAGGCTGTATTCATATTCCATCAGTTCTTTCTATGGAAATGGGTGGCATTTTTCATCATAAGTCCTTTGGCATTGTCTCGGATTATTGTACGACTGAGAATAGCTAAGTCATTCACAGCTGATCATTCTTATCATGCTGCTGTTACTGTATACAACATTCTTCTGGCTCTGTTCATTTCACTCAGCATCAGTTCACATAAGTCTTTCCAGGTTTTTCTGAGGGCATCCTGCTCATCATCTCTTATAGCACAAGTAATATTCTATCACAATCATATACAACAATTTGTTCAGCCATTCCCCAGTGATGGGCATCCCCTCAATTTCCAGTTCTCTAGGGTTAACTTTTAAGAAACAGGTTGGGATAATGTATAGAGGGCCAGTCTTTTTCTGGGTTCAAGTGTTGCAGGTGCCACATACTAGCAAGTTATATGCCATCTCAGTGCTCCAATCAACTCACTTAACGTGAAAAATATTAGAGACATACACTGGCAGCATGGGATGGGAGACGGAGCATGGACTTGGAGTCGGAGCATGGACTTGGAGTCAGGAAGACTCAGGTTCAAACCCTGCCCTAAATAGTTCCTCATTCTGTAAGGAATGAATGTTGCCAAAGAGTGAATAACAATTTTTGGGTTAGTTTCTTCATCTATAAAATGAGTGGATTGGATCTCATAGCTTCTAAGGTTCCTTCCAGCTCTATGAATTGCAGACAAGTTGCCAGCCTCTAACAGTGAGAGAGTATACAAATTCAGAAATAATATACCTGAGGAAAGGTCATTAGAAGTTCAAGTGAAAGATATATATCCCTTCCCAGATTGAATGTCATTTACTTTCTAATTAGCTTGTCTTTTTTTCAGGGGCAAGGTATAATGAGGAAAGAGAAATGGACTTAGACTCAAAGATTCTGGGTTCAAATTGAGCACTTCCATGTACTACCTGTGTACCCCTGGGGCAGCCAGTTAATCTTTTTGAGGACCCAGTTTCCTTATCTGTCAAAAGATTAGATATTGACTCTACGGTTCTTTCCTACTTAAATCGCTAGTTTCTCAGACCTAGTTTAATGTGTGCCCTGCACCAGGGAGGGGCTCTACTGGTTTTGTGTGTCCTGGATCCCTTTGGCAACTGTCTATTAAAGTCAATGCCCCACTTTACAAAATCATGTTTTTAAATGCATAAAATTTGTTGCTATTCAGTCGTTTGTCAATCATGTTTAACTCTCAGAACCCCATTTGGGGTTTTCTTGGCAAAGATACTGAAATGGTTTGTCATTTCCTTCTCCAGCTCATTTGACAGATGGAAAAGAGAGTAAAGCAACTTGTGCAGGGTCACATAGGTAGTAAGTGTTTGAGGCCAGATTTGAACTCAGGAAGATGAGCCTGCCTGACTTCAAGCCCCACATTCTATCCACTGAGCCACCTAGCTGCCCATAAAATAAAATATATAGGTTTATAAAGGAAAGAAATTATATTATATACAGCTATCAAAATAAAAAAATCATGACCCTCAGGTTAAGAATCTCTGTACTGTCTGCTGCCTCTTGGGCCCAGATGAAGATGCTCTCTCTCAACCCAGTACTTCTTCCTCCTTTGGTTCAGTGAATTGAGCTCACTGTTTTTTTTCCTATAATCCCAACCTTATTTGAGCCAATTAGAAATTTCCCAATTTGTATGGCTAGTTTCCAGTGCTCCATCCTCATTCTGATCTAATCACTGAGTTAACTAATCATCCCTTCTATGACAAGCCTCCAGAGAGGCTCAAGGGAGGAAGTATAAGATTAATACTATAGAGCTCCTGTCAACACACACACATACACACACACACACACACACACACACACACACTCAGAATAATTTAATCCAACACACAAGTCAGTCCTAGAGCTCACTCTAAAACCCATCCTTTTCTTATACACCTTTTTTGACTCCTTTCCTCCCATCCTCCTTTCTCCCATCCCACTCTGGGCATCCTCCCTCCTTAAATACAAAGAGAGGACAAAATATGGTCCCTACCCTTGGTGGAATTTACATTCCAATGAAGGAGATGTCAATGACTATGTCTATAGAGGATATAAATGGAAAGCAATCTCCAAGGAAAAGAAAAGATCTTGTCCTTTGGGGTACTGGGTCATTTTATATGTTGTACAACATCTCCTAAAGGGCAGGGCATTTGTGGTTGGGGGAATCAGGAATATCTTCCTCTAGAAGGTGATTCTTCATCTGAAGGAAAACAGGGATCTTTGAGGTACAAAAGGAATGTGGAGAGCATATTCCAAGGATGGGGACAGGAAATGGGATATTGCCACAGGTCAGTCTGACTAAAATGTGTAATAAGCTTAGGAAGGTAGGCTAGGAACAATATTGTGAAAGGCCTAAAATGCCAAGAGGAAAACCCTGGAGCTTTCTAAGCAGGACAGTAACATGGTCACACCTGTGCTTTGGAAATAACGCTTTGGCATCTATATGGAAGGTGGAGGGGAGAAAAGAGAAAGTATTAGGCTCTTAGAATAGTCCTGACCAGAGGTGAAAAGGGGTAGAACTACAATGGTGGTGACTTTGGGAGCAGAGACAAAGGGATAGAAATGATAGCTGTTGGAAAGATAGAACCAAGAGGGCTTGTTAACTGATTCAAAAAGCTAATTTTGAGGAAAAGGGAATAGTTGAGGATAACTCAGAAGTTGCTAAATCTGCAAGACTAGAGGATGATTAGACCTCAATGGAAATAGGGATTCTGGGAAGTGGAGAAGAAAGGAAGATGAACTATGTTTTGGACATAATGAGATTCCTATGACAGAGAAATCCAGTTTGGAATGAACAATGGGCAGTTGGTAGTATGGGACTAGAGCTCAAGAGAGAAAAAGAGAGACTAGAACTGGCTATGTAGTCCAACATAGGTGGTAGAGAGTGTCAGGAAGACTCATCTTCTCAGGTTCCAGTCTGGCCTTAGATACTTAAGCTGTGTGACCCTGGGCAAGTCACTTCACCATTTTCTCATCTGTCAAATGACTTAGGGAAGGAAATGGCAAACCATTCCCATATCTTTCCCAAAACAAAAACAAAACAAATCCCACCAAAAACACAAATAAAACTCAAATGGAATTGCAAAGAGTTGGACATGACTGAAAAAAACTGAGCTAGTTATTAGTCCAGCATAGAGGTGGTAATTGAACCTGTGAAAGGTAATGAGATTACCAAGAGAGAGGAATGGGGAGACTAGGGCAGTCTTGGGGCGTGTGATATGGACGAGCCAGCAAGGGAGCTGCTGGGCAATCGAAGGACCAAGAGGAACAGTTACAAAAATGGAGAGGAAAGAGTGTGAGAAGGAAGGGATGGTCATTAGGGTCAAATGTATCCCACAAGTCTGGGAGGAGGATTGAGAAACAGCAAACAATCTGATATCAAACTGGACCATTAAGAGATCTCAGGTCACTTTAGAGAAGGCAGTTTCAATTAAGTGATGAGCTCAGAAGCCAGATTATAAAGGATTGAGGAGTGAGAGGCAAGGAGTATAAACAGCTTTTTTCTAGGAGTTTGTCTCTGAAAGGCAGGAGAAATAAAGGATGGAATTTGAAAGCATGGTAGAGTCGTAAGTGTTCTTTCTACTTTACCAATTTGTTTCCAATTTAGAGAAAGTAAGGGAGAGGAATGGGGGTTGAGGGGTCTAAAGTGCATGAGGTTGAAAAGAACATGGAGGGTTTAAGGAAATATGAATGAATCTGATGGTACAGTGGGGCATCTGGGGTGTGTGGAGGATTCTGGGGATCTATGCTATGTGGCCCTCTATCGTCCTTTGACATGGAGGACCTGAGAAAGACACTGAATGTTCTGGGGACTTAGAGATCTAGGTATGTTTTCCTCTTGGCATTTTAGGCCTTTCACAATATTGTTCCTTCCTAGGTATGAAGGATTAGGGAGGTGGATGACATGAAAGGTGCGACATAGAGAAGATCTGGGAAGTTGTTTGTGTGTGTAAGCAATCTTGATTGGAAGGGATGGGGAAGGTTTTAGAAAGTATAAAATCAAGCTGGCTAGGTGGTGCAGTGGATAGAGCACAAGCCCTGGAGTCAGGAGAACCTCAGTTCAAATCCAACCTCAGACACTTAATAATGACCTAGCTGTGTGGCCTTGGGCAAGCCACTTAACCCCATTGCCTTGCCAAAAAACCTAAAAAAAAAACCAGAAAGTATAAAGTCATGTAGAGGCTTAGGGAAGAGTCTGGTCTATAGGGCCATCAAGGAGAAGTCTAGTAGGAGTATAAGGAGGGGATCTGGGTTCAGGGGAAATATTCTCCAGGGTGAATGAAAAAGAAGCTTGGCTTGTGGTGAAGTTGGGGTTTCTCGGGGAGCAGATGGAAAGATGCTGTCTATCTCCTCCCAGCCTAGTTGGTTTTGCTCCTTCCCTCTTGCTGCTAGTTCTGGGCTTGGCATCTTCACTTATCTTGGTACTGCCAGTAGGCCAGTAGAAAGATTCATTAAGCATCTACTATATGCTTAGCCCTGGGGATTTGGGAAAAAGTTAAAAGCTAGCCCCTGGGGGCAGCTAGGTGGCGCAGTGGATAGAGCACCGGCCCTGGAGTCAGGAGTACCTGGGTTCAAATCCGGTCTCAGACACTTAACAATGACCTAGCTGTGTGGCCTTGGGCAAGCCACTTAACCCCGTTTGCCTTGCAAAAAACCTAAAAAAAAAAAAAGCTAGTCCCTGCCCTCAAGAACCCCCAAATATAATAGAAGAGACAAGCAAACAAATATTTATTGGCATACCGTATAAAGGATAAATGGGGGGAATGGAGAGATGTCATAGATTCTTAGAGAAGCAAGAGACCACAGAGATCATCTTGTCCAGTCCTTTTTATGGAGTGGGAAAACTGAGGCACAAAGAGGGAAGTGACTTGCCTAAACCCTCTCAGTGGATTGATGGCAGAGCCAGGAGGTTTCCTGATTCCTAGGGCTCTTTTCCCCTGGAAGTAGCTAATGAGGACCCAATCCCAGCCTTCTCTCCTGCTAGCTCTATCTGTCTCATGCTTGATGGGAACAGACCAGACAGATGATTTGATTGAGGGGAGGGTCCGTTGATTCTGGGGGCTCTGGAGGTTAAAGGACTCTTTTGAGAGTGGTGTATTTCTGACAGCATCTAGAAAACTCTTAGGGAGGTGGCCAAGCTGTCCTTTCCTTCAGAGATGGCTTTCCATTTAAATTCTCCAGGGACATAGTTATTTACAGCTCTTCCACTGGAATGTAAAGTCCCCAAGAGCAGGGAGCATATTTTGTTCTCTTTGTATCCCATGATGTCCACTTCAGAGCATCGGTCCCTCCAGTGGTCACTTTGGTAGCATTCCCTGGGGCTGCTCACACCCAACGTGGACCCAAGTGGTGTTGACTTGTCTCTGTCTGTAGTTTATTTGCTGCCAGAGGGCAATGAGGCTTCCTGGCAGCTGTGGGTCTTGCTCATTCCTCTTCCCTGGTCTCCAGTGCCCTTTGATCTCATCCTCCTTCCCTCTGACACCAGACGAGTAAGGTGCCCTAAGATCTTCTCCGGCTTTGTCCTGTTTGAGGAAGCAAAGTTTCTGAATTCATTCATGGAATCAGAGCTTTTGAGCTGATTCTACTTCAGCCTCCTCATTTTACAGGGAAGGAAACTGAGGCCAAGAGTGTAGGATCATGGTTGTGGACCTGGAAAGGACCTGATCTAGCCCTATAGGGGGAGAAACTGAGGCATAGAGATGTTAAGTAACCTGCCCAGGATTACAGAGCTAATAATTGTTAAAGGTGAGATTTGAACAGTGGGCCTCGGGGCCCCAACACTCTCGCCATGCTTCACCCAGAATGATTAGAGGATATGATGTGGGCACCTCCCCAAGAGCTTTTCAGTTTCAGAGACCCTAGGGAGAAGGTGTTTTAGACTGAAAAGATTGAATAACTAAAAAGGGGCTCCAGTAGGGGAGGTGGGGCAGAGTTGGGATGAGGGCGAGGCTTGCCTTCCCTCCTTAAACCTTGCTTCATAGCTGATTACCTGCTCGTCTATCAGTAAAACTCAGTAGGACCCCCAGATTAAATGGCAGATCCCAAGAGGCCAACCAGCCTGCAGGCTTCCCCAGAGACCCCTTTTTGTGTTATTGCTAATGAGACCTTAGCTCAGGTTCTCCTGTTTAGGGGAGCTCCCTGTGGACTTCTAGGCTTGTCTGAGGCTTTTCTCCTTCAACCGTCTGTTGACTGTCCTTGGAAACAGCTTGCTCTGATCCCTTTGGAGACAAGGCAGGGTACAGCACAAGGAGTTATAGCCTGGGAGCCAGGGAGGCCAGCCTTGCCCTGCCCCAATGAAGCTGCTTCTCCCAATGGACCTCAGTGTTTAGATGGGCACTTGGGATAGGAAGGATCATCCTAAGCTTCCTGTCTACTCTGGATTAATCCCCCCTTACCCACCCCAGCCCTCTGCCAGCTCCTGTTGCTTTCTCTGGTGGCTGTTTTGGGAATGCCCAGACCTCCTCCCTCCCCATTCATCATTGTCATCTCTTCATCCTCACAGGGCTGACACAAGTGATCACTTAATGAGTGTTTATTGCTTCATTTATTGGAGAGAAGGGAGGGGCAGCAGACACCAAAGCATCATCATCATCATCAATAAGAAGCATTTCATGTGTCAGCTGGGTGGTGCAGTGGAGAGAATGCCAGGCCTGGAATCAGGAAGGCCTGAATTCAGATACTTACTAGCTATTTGACCCTGGGAAGTCACTTCACCTTGTTTGCCTCAGTTTCGTCCTCTGTCAAATGAGTAGGAGAAGGCAATGGCAAGTCACTCCAGTAGCTTTGCCAAGTAAACCCCAAAAATGGGGTCCTGAAGAGTCAGACACAAGTAAAAACAATTATATAACATGCCAGACTGTGTGCTAACACTGAAGATACATAGAAAAGCCAAACCACTTACCAGTTTCCCTTTCTTCCTGTCTTGTTCCTACCCAATTCAGCTGCTGCACTATTGGTTTTTAATGCTTTAAAATGATGGGTTTTTGGTTTTTATATCACCTATATTTTCCTGTATACCCCACCCTACTTTCCCTCCCAGAGAGCCATCTCTTTTTTTAAGATTTTATTTATTTTGAGTTTTACAATTTTTCCCCTAATCTTACTTCCCACCCCCCACAGAAGGCAATTTGCCAGTTTTAACACTGATCCAAATTGAATGTGATGAGAGAGAAATCATATCCTTAAGGAAGAAGCATAAAGTAAAAGAGATAACAAGATCAGATGATAAGATCAGTTTTTTTTCTAAATTAAAGGTAATAGTCCTTGGTCTTTGCTCAAACTCCACAGTTGTTTCTCTGGATACAGATGGTATTCTCCATTGCAGAGAGCCCCAGATTGTCCCTGATTGTTGCACTGATGGAATGAGCAAGTCCATCAGGGTTGATCATCATCCCCATGTTGCTGTTAGGGTGTACAGTGTTCTCCTGGTTCTGCTCCTCTCACTCAGCATCAGTTCATGCAAATCCCTCCAGGCTTCCCTGAATTCCATCCCTCCTGGTTTCTAATAGAACAATAGTGTTCCATGACATATATATACCACAGTTTGCTAAGCCATTCCCAATTAAAGGACATTTACTCAATTTCCAATTCTTTGCCACCACCAACAGGGCTGCTATGAATATTTTTGTACAAGTGATGTTTTTACCCTTTTTCCTCATCTCTTTGGGGTATAGGCCCAGCAGTGGTATTGCTGGATCAAAGGGTATGCATATTTTTGTTTCCCTTTGGGCATAGTTCCAGACTGCTCTTCAGAAAAGTTGGATGAGTTCACAGCTCCACCAACAATGTATTAGTTTCCCAGATTTCCCACAACCCTTCCAACAATAATCATTATCCTTTCTGGTCATATTGGCCAGTCTGAGAGGTGTGAGGTGGTACCACAGAGATACTTTAATTTGCATTTCTCTAATAAGTAATAATCTAGAGCAATTTTTCATATGACTATAGATAAGAGTCATCTCTTAAAACAATTTTTAAAAATTCAGTACTACAAAGTTCACCAACATTTTCTGTAGTGTTTCCTAGTGAGAGGGAAAGAGGGAGGGGAGAGGGGGGAGCCTGAAGAATTCTTTGTGGCAAGCTTGGTCCTGGTAACTTCACAACCTTAGTTTTTGTGGTTTTCCTCTATATTGTGTTCATCATTGGGCCTATTATTTTCCAGATTCTTGACACCCTGATACACCTTAAGGATGTCAGCTTTGTCAGTCTCCTTGAACCCTCTTATAGATCTTGTTTCCCCAATTAGGCTGTGAGCTTCTTAAGAGCAGAGCTGTCTTCTCCTAAATGTAGTGTTTGACATAGTTTAATAAATGCTCTTCCATCCATCTACCCAACCTGTCCATCCATCCATCCATCCTGTTAATCATGAACCTTATCACCTCTCTCTAGACTCTTAACTGACCTCCCTGCCTCAAATCTCTCTCCTCATCATCTTCCATATTAAGAACAAGGAGGAATGGGGAAGAGAAAATACAACCAGTGTAAAGACAGGGAGAGGAGAAGGAGCATATTGATTCAGGGTCTGATGGGGTGCAGATGAGAGTAAGGGTAGATGAGAAAAACCTAGCCAAGAGCAATGGACTCATAGGGCATGGAGCTAGAAAAGATGTTAGAGATCAGTCAGCCATCCAGGGGTCCTTTGTATGTGTTGTGGATCCTTCAGGGAACTTTTGAACCCTTCTCAGAATGTTTTTCTTACATCATGACTGAAGGAAATACTCATGTTCAATTAGAAATTAATGAAAATAATTTTTTTCCCATTCAAGTTCACAGACCCTGAAGTCTGTCTAAGTCCCTCATTAATACACATGAGGAAACTGAGTCTCAGAGCTTTAGTGCAACCAAAATGATTTTGTTTAAAAGTAGAAAAAGAAAGATTCCTGATGTAGCTCTGTGAGAGTGTTGATTCAGAGGGAGGAGAGGACAGTGGCCAATTGCCTCCCTTCTGAGGCATCCCTGGGAAAAGGCTTGGAATTCTTGCCCTCTGGCTTCCCCCTCCCCTTCCTCCATTCCTAAGTGGAATTCTCATCTGGAGTGGAAGCTCCAGATAGACTGTTGCATGAAGCAAAAGAAAAAGGAGAACTGGGGGCCCCAAACTCTGCTTTTTCCTCCTATAAATGTGCCAAGATGGTTCCACAGTGACATATGCTCTGGCTTTCTTGGTCTTAATTCTTCCCTTCCCCATCTCCCCTATGGAGCATTAGGGGATGGAGGAAAAGCCTTTGTTCCCCCTTGCCTTTCCTCCTGTCATAGCTACTTAGCCACATTCTCCACATCCTTCAAGGCTCATCTCAAGTGCCCTCTGCTCCCTAGAGCCTTATCTGATCAGTCCAGAGCAGATTCATCTCCCCCTTTCCTGAAATTCCCATAGTTAAGCTTCACTTAAGTCCCAGCTTGGACCATGCCCAGTCATGCCACCCTGGACAATTGATTGACCTTCTGGCACTTAGTTTTCTTATCTGCAAATGGGAATGGTCCAGTGAACTCTGCCTGCTTTCGAGGGTCATTAGGAGGAAAGCACTTTGCCAACCTCAAATGGATGAAGTAGGTGTTAGGCCAGCCAAATTCCAACTACTGCAAACAATGGGTCCTATTCAAAGTTATAATTATGTCAAATATGGTCGTTGGTTCCAATGCAACAGAATTATGCAGTGTGAGTCCAAATAATTCAATCCCTTCAGGGGTTCCTTATTCCCATTGATCCGGACCTAACTATATTATCATTATTATGGTTCTGTAGCAGTTTCCCACATATGTGTCGTGTGACTTTCTGGTTCCTTCTCCATAGAAAGACCAAAGGGTCTTAAATTGAGATCTAGAAGGGAACTTAACTTAGTCCCTCATTGTACAAATAAGGAAACTGAAACAGAGAGAATTTGAACCCAGATTTTCTGACCTGATTGTCTTGCCTTTCACTGTACCATAAAAGACAATCTAGTATCCTTTCCAGGTCAGAAAATCTGTTATCTGGGGAGCCTCCCCACCTAGACTGTAAGTTCTGAGAAGGCAGAGAGATCCTATCTTTTTTTTTACAAGGTAATAATAGGGTTAAGTGATTTGCCCAAGGTCACACAGCTAGGTAATTATTAAGTATCTGAATCTGGATTTGAACTCAGGTCTTCCTGATTCCAGGGCCAGTGCTCTATTCACTGACCTGCCCTGAGAGACACTATCTTAAGACATTGGCATCTCTTCCACCATCCCACCTACTGTACCCCCTAGCATAGTGATGAATGAAGCAAATTCTCAGTGGATCTTGCTGAGTAATTGATCTTACAGAAGAGTTGATTTAACCAGTATCTTTCCCTAGGGCAAGAGAAGAGAGCTGAGGATAGGGAGGGAGACTGTCTCTGAGTACAGCGACTGGTGGGAGAGCCAGGAAAGGGAGACAGGATGCTGACTGGGGCTGCCAAGTCCACTAAAGAGGGGTTTGGGGATCTTATCAGGTTCCAGAAAGCTTCCTACTGATGGACTGAAGAGAAACTGATTTTCTCTGTGATAGGGATGAGAAGCTGAATGATCCTTCTGTTAATCTCCCCTCCCTCCATAGCAATAAGAGATTGAAGGTGTAGACAGGCCCCAAGGTCAGGGTGAGGATGACAAAGACAAGTTTCACACAGAAGAACAGTAGGCACTTATTAAATGCTTGAAAGAGAGGCAGCAGGACATAATAGATAGAGTACCAGACTTGAAATCCGGAAGGCTCCAATTCAAATTTTGCATCTGATTCATATAAGCTGTGTGAATAGATGTAAGCCTCTCTTCTTTGAGCCTATTTCCTTGCCTGTAAAAATGGAAATAATAATTACAGGGACTACTATGGGGTGAATTTTTTAAAAACATTTTAAATTATTTATTGAGTTCCAATTGATCCTCCTCTTTTCCCTTCCTTTCCCCAGAGATGGTACGCAATCAGATATACAAGTGCAATTGTGTAAAAATTTCCATATTAGTCATTTTGTAAAAGGAGTCTCAAAATAAGAAAGTGAAAAATAATATGATTCAGTCTGTGTTCAAACAATATCAGTTCTTTCCCTGGAGGTGTATTATATGTTTTATCATCAGTCTTTTGGGACTGTTGAATCATTGTATTGCTGAGAATAGCTAAGTCATTCATTATTCTTCACTGAACAATATTGCTGTTACTGTGAACAATGTTTTCTGGTTCTGTCCACTTCACTCTGCATCAGTTCATGTAAGTCTTCTATGGGATGATTTTAATGAACAAATGAGACAATGTTGGTAATGTTCTTGCTCAGCTTTGGGGTCCTGAGTCAATAAAGGTCAGTCATTATTTCAGCTGAGTCAAGTTATCAGTGAATGGATGGACCAGTCAAACCCTACCCAACTCTATGCCTAGCCCTAAGGAGAATATAAGAGAAGCTTATCTCAAAAGAAAAGATGAGAAATGCCTCTCTCTTCCTTCCTTGGAGAATTTTGGGACTCTGCCTCAATGGGGTTACCCTAGCCAACAGATTACTACCACCTTTCCCCAGTCTTGCCAACTTTTCTTCCTCTCTCATTTTCCAATTGGAACCAGCTGAGTTCTCCCTTCTTCCCCTTTTTTCTTCTTATTTTTTTGTCAGAAGGAATGACTTACTAGATAGGATGAGAGAGGAAAAGGAAAGGGAACAATCATTTATTATATGTCTACTGGATGTTAAGCACTTTTGCTCTCCATTTTACAAAGGAGGCAACTGAGACAAACAAAGGTGAAATGACTTGCCAGTGTCACATAACTATTAAGTATCTGTGGCCAGATTTGAACTCGGATCTTCTTGACTCTGGGTCTAGTGCTCTATCCATTGTCCTACCTGAGAGGAAATAAATTGGGAAATGAAGGCGAAATGAAACCAAAATCATAAGATCATAATTGTAGAGCTGGAAGGGAAATAAGAATTCACCTTGTCTAATCCCCTCATTTCACGGCTGGATATACTAAGGAAGGTGACTTGCCCGCTGTTAAGTTACTTATTCAGTAAGTGTCTGAAGAAGGTGCTATGGATAGAGCACCAGTTCTGGAATCAGAAGAAATGACTTCAAATCTGGCCTCAGGGGGTGGCTAGGTGGCACAATGGATAGAGCACCGGCCCTGGAGTCAGGAGTACCTGAGTTCAAATCCGACCTCAGACATTTAATAATGACCTGGCCGTGTGGCCTTGGGCAAGCTACTTAACCCCATTGCCTAGCAAAAACTAAAAAAAAAGAAAAAAAAGACTGAGATCAGAGAAGAATCTGGGGGCTCCGGCTGTCCTTCTCTCTAGCAAATCTGGCCTCAGTCACCTAATGACTGTGACCCTGGGCAAGTCACCTAACCTCTGTTTGCCTCAGTTTCCTCATCTGTCACATGAATTGGAAAAGGAATTACTCCAGTATCTCTGCCAAATGGGTTCATGAAGAGTTGGATACATATCAAAAAAGCAATTTTCACAAAATCAGCTATTATTTATCAGACACTGTGCTAAACATCAGACTTAAAAAGAAAGGCAAAGGCAATCCTTGTTTATTTTAGAGCCTATACTTTTTCTGTGTAGTGAAATTCTTGATAAACAATTTAAAGATGCAAATTAATTATTTTTGACAATTGTCTGGAGCACAGAAAAGTTAAGTGACTATGCCAGGGTCTCTCTCTCTCTCTCTCTCTCTCTGTCTCTCTGTCCCCTTCCCTCCTTCCCTCCAAAATGCATTGTGGAATGAGTACCCAGCCCCCCTCCATCCCCTCCTCTGGGGCAGAAATCTCCAGAGCTCCTAGCAGCCCCAGCATGGCCTGGTTCCAATTTCCTTCTGGGAGGTGGAAACTTCAGCTCAATGGGTGTCTGGTTGAGTTGGTCTCACGGCTAGGATTTGAAAGCAAGCTGCCTCTTTCCCTCCCACATCAGCTCAGCTGCCCTTTCCCCCTTCTCCCTCTACATTTTTATAGTCAACATTACTGAATAATTGAGCCCAGTAACAAGTTACAGACATAAATTATGTACTGCCTTCTTTGTTTCTGGCTTGGCCTTGGGGAGACCCTTCTGGCTCCAGTGTGTTGTTCCTCTCTTCCCCCCACCCATCCTGAACTTACATTTCCTACTACTGTTTCCCCACTTATTCTACCTCCCTATCCCCACCCCACCCCTTTATATATAGAATCTTAGATATATAGCTGGAAGGAAATTCAGGAACTTTTTAAGACTCCACACTTTATTTTACAAGTAAGGAAACTGATCCTGGGAGAGGTTATAAGATCATTTAAATTTGAGGAGGAACCTCAGAGACCATCTAATCCAACCTGAGGCATAACTGCCTCCCAAAAGGTCACGCAAGTCATAGATGGTAGCGCTAGCTAAAAGAGACCCAAGAAGTCTTTCAGTCCAAATCCCATTTTAGAGATGAGGAAACAGAGGTGCCACAGTCACAGAGCTTGTTTCCGAGTTGTTTCCAATTCAGACCCAAACCCTCTAAATCCAAACCCTTGCTGCTGTGCTGTCTAAGGCTGGCTCTTATATTCTGAAAAGGATGACCCGGACCAAGGGGCATTTTCTTCCTTGACTCAGACAGTTTCCCACTCCCTGGAAAGGAAAGCATGAGAGGTTGACTGTGTCTCCAATGGATACTGTCAAGGAATGGTAATGAATTTCATCAGGGTTTTGTGGGAGATTTTTACTTTTCTGCAACTTCTGAAATCCCCCCCCCATTATCTGAATAGCTCCATGCCCTTCCTCTAAATTATTTCCAAATGGGCAACTTTGGAATGCTGTGGGATTTTAAAGAGATCAGACCCTCAATCCATCTCTCCTCCCCGCCTCCTTTTCTCCCTGCTCACCTTGGTCTGCCATTATGCTCTTTGCTGAGGATGCCTCCTTTTCCCTCCCATTCACAGTACTTTTAGTCCCACTCAGTCTAGGAGGATCTCCTGGAGTATCCCTGCCAAGTGTTCATCCGATCTTCCCTTGAGTATCTCTAATGAGGTCCCCACTTGTCTCCTCTAGGATGCCCACTTTGTTCTTAGAGAGCTCAGATTCTTGGGAATGCCTTCCTAATATTAGTCCTCAAACTTCCTCTCTGAAGCTTGTACCTGACTCTGACTCTGGGTCCGCCACATGATCGTCCTTCAAATCCTTGAAGGCAGCTGTCATCCCCACCCCCATCCCACCCCCAAGCTCCCCAGGCTTCTCTCCAGGCTAGATATTCCTTCAGTTGATCTTGGTCTCCTTCCTCTGGGCCTTCTTCAGAAAATCAAGGTCCTTTCAAAAATGGGGCTGTCAGAGGGCAGAGCACAGAGCATTGCCACTTAAAAGAACCCACCATCACATCAACAGATCTGGCTCTCACAGCAAGAACACTCTTGACTCCTGATGAGCTTACTGGTCACTAAGACCTCCAGATCTTTTTCAGAACGATTCTCTAGTTATACTATGAAGCTGTTTTCTTGGACCCATAAAACAGGGATAATAACGCCTTCCCTGCTCTGTGAGGCATCAGAAGAAAGTTTAGAACCCTTTGACAAGACCATGGCCAAACCAAACACAATGTCTTTGTTCAGGTGGATAGCTCAGAGACTGTCTCTAGAGTCTGGAGTCTGGATGGCCAACTGCTCAACCCAGCTCTCCTCTGCCCCTCCCTTGGTACATAAGTGGGAAGAAGGCAAGGATGGGGCCAAAGAGTTTACAGGAAATCCCTCTGTCTCCTTGTCTCCATCTGGCAATCCAGCAGAAACCTCATACCCTGCCTCCAAGAACAGATTGAGGGGAGTGGCTACGTTAGAACTGATGGGGCTCATGGCCACTGGAGGCAAATGACTCTCAGCTTATCATGGAACCATAGAGTATTAATGCAGAAGACTGGCAAGCTCAGGGCCCATATTTTACAGAGGAAGATGATGTCCAGAGATGGACAGTGACTTGATAGGGAGGCAGCCAAATGGGACAGTAGATAGAGTATGGAACTAAAAACAAGAAGTCCTAGGTTCAAATCTTGACTTGGACACCCACTAACTATGTGATCCTTGGCACATTCTTTAGGATCTATCGGTCTCAGTTTCCAAATCTGTAAGATGGGGAAGATAATATTTATCTCTCAGGATTAAATGAGAGAACAGATGGAAACTCTTAGCACAGGATGTGACTTAATAAGTGTTTGCTTCCTTTCCTTCCTTCTTTCCCTCCCTCCTTCCCTCCTCTCTCTTCTTCCTTCCTTCCTTTCTTTTCCTTCCTTCTCTACTTCCCTCCTCTTTCTCTCTCTCCCTCCTTCCCTCCTCTATTCTTCCTTCTTTTTTCTGCCTTCCTCTTCTTTCCTTTCTTTTCCTTGTTCTCTATCTCCCTTCCTCCTCTATTCTAACTTCTTTTTCCTTCCTTTCTTTTCCTTCCTTCCTTTCTCTTCTTTCCTTTCTTTTCTGTCCTTTCCTTCTTTCCCTCCCTCTTTTTCCCCTTCCCCTCCCTCTTTCTTCCCTCTTTCATTTCTTCCTTTCTTCTTTCTTTCCTCCCCTCTTTTCTTCCCTCCTTCCCTCTCTTCTTCCTTTCTTCTTTCCTTCTTCTTCCAGTGCAGGTTGGTACCTATTATATGTAATTCTAAACAGTTGCCTGGGCAGCTAGGTGGTGCCATAGTACCTAGAACACTGAGCCTTGGCTTCAGGAAGACTCAACTTCCTAAATTCAAATCCAGCCTCCAACACTTAACAAGCTGTGTGACTCTGGGTAGGTCACTTAACCCCTTTTGACTTAGTTTCCTCATCTGTAAAATGAGCTGAAGAGGGAAATGGCAAACCACTTCATCTTTGCCAAGGAAAAATCTCAAAATAGGGGCACAGAGAGTCTGATCACAGGTCACTGAGAACTTAAGGGATTTGCTCGGGGTCACACAGTCAGTATGTGACAGGCTAAACTTGAACTCAGATCTTCCCAGGCTTCTTGTAACGATGCTAACTGCATTAACATAGTTGATCCTCACAACCACCTGTGAAGTAGGTAATGTGGTTTTTATTACCTCCATTTTGAAGGCGTAGAAACTGAGTCTGAGAAAGGTAAAATCACATAGCTCAGAGGCTTCAGATTTTGTTCTTACACAAAATTAAGTGAAAGGAGAATTATCTTATCTGATATTCTGGATTAAAACCTTGAGTCTGCTGCAAGATGCAATGGAAAGTTGGCTGAATCTGTTGTAAGGTGACATGGGATCAAATCCCAGCTCAGCCACTTAGCATATATGACCTTGGACCAAAGTCATCAATGAAATAATTGGGCTAGAAGCTCTGACCCCTGGGATCCCTCCAGGCTCTAGATCTGTGATACCTTTTGATCCTCACTGCTGGTCCATGTCTCTCTCTTAACCTGCCTCAGGTTGAATGAAATTCAAAAGAATGCAGTTTGGAGACACAGAAGTCAGGTTTTTGTTGTTCTGAGACAAAGGAAGAACCCTGGGCTGGGTGCCCGCACATCTGTGGGTGAGGCATCATCTGTCAACACCAGCCTTCCCCTTGCCACCTCCGCTGCCAAGCCTGGAATCTGGACTCTTGTGTATGTGGCCTGATAAGGGCCTTGGCCAGCACCCGGTCACTTGGTGCTCAGAACCCTTGACTGCTCCTGCCCAATCCTTGGGCTCCTGGCCAGCTGGTTCTGTATGCTCTAGACTCCCCTGAGTAGAGGCGAGTTCTGTTCCAATTCATCCCCACAGCCACCCCCAACCCCTGCCACCAGAGAGAAGTAGAGGTTCTGACATCCAGGGTAGGCACCACAGGTGGGGGGTGGGGGTCAGAAGAGAGAAGGGGATGTAGAGGGAAGACTCGGGGAGATACCCCAGACCTCACACTGCGAGATCACTGAGTCTAAGCCAGAAGTCGTTGTTCAGTTGTGTCTAACTCTTTACAACCCCCTCTGGAATTTTCTTGGCCAAGACACTGGAATGGTTTGCCATTACCTTCTCCAACTCATTTGATAAATGAGGAAACTGAGGCAAACAGGGTAAAGTGACTTGCCCAGGGTTATATAGCTAGTTAGTGTCTGAGGTTGAATTTGAACTCAAGAAGATGAGTCTCAAATCCAGCCTCAGCCACTTCCTAGCTGTACCATCCTAAGCAACTCATTTCCCCTCCATCTAACTTTAATTAGAACACCTCACAGAAGCAAATGAGATAATTTTGTAAAGCATAGTAACTAATACCTAATAGTAGTTGATTAATGACTATTTCTCCCTTCCGAAACAAGGTGGGAAGGCCTCCCAGGATCCCAGCCAATAAATATTTATTAAGCGCCAGAGATAAAAGGCCTCACTAAAAATGTCTCCCTTCACAAATGCCCAGCAAAATGCAAAGTGTTGTGTTTCCTAAAGTGTACTGTTCTGGAGTTAGAATGGTATATTGGGATGAGCTCTCCTAGAGTCAGAAGACCTGAGTTCAAATCCTAACTCTGATTTTTGCCACACATGTGACCTCTTAACAGTTGCTCAACATTCCTGAGTTGCAGGTTTTTCATCCATAAAATGAAGGAATTGGACTGCCTGGCCTCTGAGAGCTTGGTCAGCTTTAGATTGATGATTGTATAAATCACTTACTCTCCCTGGGCCTCAGTTTCCTCAGGATATGAGGGTTGGACTACATGATCACTTAGATCTTTTGACCCCTAGGCTGCTCCTTCTCATGAAAGAGTGAGGATGCTGAGAGAAAGGATGTCAGGCATTGGACTGTGTGTCTGTGCCTGGAGAGACAAGGCAATGAAGGGAAACTGAGGTCCCTTGAGGCTAGCACAGACCATCTCAGCTCCTTGAACTTATCCATGGATGGTTGCCTCTTTAGGCTCCTCAGCTGAAAGAGATCATCTTGAACCATCTCCTCCCTTTGCAGATGAGTGAGTTAAAGTCCAGAATAGTTGAATGAATTCTTAGTGACATAAATATTGTTGCTGTTCAGACTTCATTTTTAAAAAATTTTTACAAGGTAGTGGAGTTAAGTGGCTTGCCTAAGGCCACACAGCTAGGTAATTATTAAGCATCTGAGGTAGGATTTGAACTCATGTCCTCCTAACTCCAGGGCCAGAGTTCTATCTAGTGCACCATTTAGGTGCCCCCAGACTTCATTCTTTTTTTGTTTATTTTATTTATTTATTTACTTACTTACTTATTTACTTATTTATTTATTTATTTTAGGTTTTTAAAAGGCAGTGGGGTTTAGTGGCTTGCCCAAGGCCACACAGCTAGGTAATTATGAAGTGTCTGAGACTGGATTTGAACTCAGGGACTCCTGACTCCAGGGCTGGTGCTTTACCCACTGCGCCACCTAGCCGCCCCCAGACTTGATTCTTGAAGAGGACACCTCATGAGGGTGATGTCTGGACTTGCACATGAATTCACTTTAAAGTCATCAGCCTCACTATCTCCTCCATAAATGACTTGAATTAAAACCTCAATACTCTGACTCCAAACCCAACTGTCTCCTCTCCCCACCCTAATCCCCACTAAAGTTGGGGATCAAGGAGAGGCCATAAAGGGGACTTATTCCCATAGGCTCCAGAGAGTGCTCCCCAAACCTCCCACATTGCTTGACTCTCACATCATTGCCTTTGTCTTTTTCTACCAGCCTCTAGCTCCTAGAGGAACCCCCTGGAGACACTGGTTGACCCAGAGCCTACTCTCTAGGTCTCTTCCCTGAGAATTCCTTCAGCACTTCATTGTAATGTTGGGCCATGATGGGAATCATAGTTGGATTGGATGGTTGCCTCTAAAAACACTGACTTATAGACTCTTTATTTTGTTGTTTTCTTGGGATGAAGTAATGAGAAGGGACTTGCCTCCAAGTTTATTTCCAAAATGATAGAGTTATCAAACCATCTCCTCCATTGTCTCTTCCCCTTCCTTCCTCTCTTCTCCCCCTGCCCGCTCTTTTCTCCTTCCTTCTTGCCTTCTCATCTCCAGAAATTCCCCAGTCTCCGAGATCAAGAGGAAGTGAAGACGATTCTCTTCTGGGAGAGACTGGGTGGGTCCTGGGGGTTGGGGATGAAGGCTTATTGGTTTTTCCTTCCCCATTGGTCTCCATCCCTAACAAGACTCTGGAGCATCTTGCAAGACTAAACTGAGGGAGTGAAAAGTGGGGGACGTTGGTCTTCTCTGGCCTGATGTACTTGGGATGAGACTTGATTCCTTCCTCTGTATGTATGGGTGCCTCCCTCCTCCCACCCACCCACCACTCCCCTCCTTTCCCAGGCTCTAATTGCTGAGCAGTGTTAGTGATGCTCTGGTGAGATCAGAAAATCAGCCTTGGTTTTGAGAAAGAGGCTGCCATCCTCCCCACAATCCAACCTTTCATTTCCTTCTGACAAGTCGTATCGAAGAAGCTTAACAAGCCTTCAAGGCCCAGATACCAGTCTATCTTAAGCCGAAAGGGGGGTTTGACACGGCTGTGTGTGTGTGTGTGTGTGTGTGTGTAGAGGGGGAGGGAGCTAATGTCTACCAGTGACAACAAAAGTAAGGCACCTGGTTCCAGACCCAGACAGCACCCACTCTCTTTCTCTGCTCAGGTTTCCTATGTTCTTGGTGGCAAAGTGGTTGGCAGTGCCATGCTGGCAAAGACCTGCCTGGGCTGGCAGCTGCTATAAGCATCAGGTTTTTTATAGTATGCCCAACCCTCTGCTGGGGCCCATGGGGGAACAGACAGGCAAAAGAACCATAAATTCGTGCTTTAAGGTTCTCACGACCCTTTTAAAAATGGTTTTTAAATGTTTTTATTGATATTTTATTTTTATATCACCTTTATTTTCCAAACTTATCCTTCTCCTTTCCCCCACCTAATGAGTCATCCTATATAACAAAAGTAAAAAAGAAATAGGGAGGAAAAAAAACAGTTCACTAAAACCAACCAATATGGAATCTAACAGTGTATTCAGTGTTCCATTTCCATAGCCCTCCACCCCTGCAAAGAAGAAACAGAAATGCATTTTAATTATCTTTTCTTTAGGGAAAATTTGATCATTATAGTTACACAGCATATAGTTTGAGGGTTTCAATATATTTTGTAATATTTTTTGTTTTTTTAATGTTAAAAATTACATTAATTTTTTTATGTTGTGTTTTTATGTAATTTTTTTATGTTAACATTACTATAAAATCTATTAATATCAACCCTTAAAACAAAGCAATAGTTGAGCAAAATAAACTGGAAAATTGTCTATCTCAGAAGCATCCCCAGTATTTTGGGGGACACTACAGGAAACACTGCTGTGTTGAGAAAATGCTTCCTTTCCTGACCACTAATATATATATATACACATCCTACCAAACCCATAGCCACCCACCTTCCCACAAGAAAAAGCAAATATGTTTCATCATTATAGGAGCCTAGTTTTAGTGCTGGAAGGGATCTCAGAGGGCATTTAATGCAAACCCCTTACTTTACAGCTGAGAAAACTGAGACCCAGAGAGAAGGGAAGACTTGTTCACAGGGACCTTGGAATCAGGGACACCTGGGTTCAAATTGCATTTCTGATTCATCCTGGTCTGTGTGATTCTGAGCAAGATCACCCCTCAGTGCCCCCAGGCAACCACCCAAAAAGATATTTAAAACAGAGTGCTGATCTGCATTGGGGAAAAAAGCTCCCAATACTAATGGAATTGTAGACCTGGGTGAAAAAAGACTAAGTTCCTTTTTGGGAATGAGAAGAGGGGCGGCTAGGTGGCGCAGTGGATAGAATACCGGCTCTGGAGTCAGGAGTCCCTGAGTTCAAATCTGACCTCAGACACTTCATAATTACCTAGCTGTGTGGCCTTGGGCAAGCCACTTAACCCCACTGCCTTGCAAAAACTAGGGTAAAAAAAAAAACTCTACCATCAGAAATAAGAAGAAAAGGAGGGAAAGGTTACTTTGACTCATATTGAACCCTTAGGCCTTTTGTGAACTTCAGCTCAGAGATAATGTATGCAAATGTCTTAATAAACCTAAAAAGTTACATAAATGAAAACTCTTATTAACAGCTCTGACTTGCCCTTCTGGTCTTTGTACAGTGATTTTTTGAGCCCAAATGCAGGTCTTCACATTTGTCTGTTCCCAAATTTCATCCTTTTAGATTTGTTCCATCATTCTAGGCCATGCCAATCTCTGTCATCCACTTTGGTGCCCTTACCAATTCAGTATTATCCACAAATCTGAAAAGAATGCCAAACTTAACAAACTTTCTAGCACAGAAAATGTCGCATAGAACAGGACCATGGACAGAGCCGGTGATGCTGTCTCTCCAGATTGACATAGTCATTCACTTTGGGTCTGGTCAATGGACCCATCAGAACTAGAATTAGAGGGGTGGCTAGGTGGTGCAGTGGACAGAGCACCAGCCCTGGAGTCAGGAGGACCTGGGTTCAAATCCAGCCTCAGACACTTAATAATGACCTAGCTGTATGGCCTTGGTCAAGCCACTTAGCCCCATTTGCCTTGCAAAAGCCTTAGAAAAAAAAAAAGAACTAGAATTAGAACTAATTCTGCTGCTATTGCCGAGGCTGTTGCAGAAAGTAGGATCACTGATCTCCTATTCTGGCCATCGCAGGCTTCTCTCTGAGATGCTTTTTTCCCCCTGTTACACCAATAAACCAGCTTATCTCTATTGTCCTTAGCCTTTAATGACCCTTCCCCATCCCTGCCTTCTTGTCTGAATTGGCATTGCTTAGTAACAGACATATGGAATACCATGCCTGAGGCCAAAGTGGTGTTGCCCACCATCCGGTCCCCTCTCCTGCCTGCTGTGGACAAGCAAACCCAGTGGCCTGTAACCCAGTTCTGGGCTAGCCTTTGTCTGACACACACTGAGAACCTGTGTGGCAGGCTTGGCTATGGAGCTGCTGAGATTGAAATCAGGTCAGCTGAGAAAGTCATCTGCTGGTTGTTTGGTTTTCCTCACTTCTTTTTTCTTGACAGTCATGGCGATCCTTTTCTTAAGACTTTCCAAGCTGTTCTTTAGTTTCATGTTCTGGTGGAAAGAAATGCAGTGACTAGTCTCTACCTGGAACGCTACTGAGTCTGTGGAGAAATAGGCCCCCCAGTATCCTGCTGATGGAGATGTGATTTGGTATACTCTTTCTGGAAAGTGATATGGCCTTACATAATAGCCACAAAATTGTTCATACCCTTTGGCCCAGTTATCCCACTAATAGGATTATACCCTAAGGATATTGCTGGCAGGGAAAAAAGACCAAACTGTACCAAAATATTCCTAGCAACATTATCTGTGACAGCAAAAACCTGGAAATCAGCCTTAAGTCCAACAGACGGACATGTGGTAGACAAATTAAATGGCATATTATTGTGCTATAAGAAATGACAGATATGGGGCAGCTAGGTGGCACAGTGGATAGAGCACTGGCCCTGGAGTCAGGAGGACCTGAGTTCAAATCTGACCTCAGACACTTAATAATGACCTAGCTGTGTGGCCTTGGCCTAACCACCAATTTGCCTTGCAAAAAAAAAATCTAAAAAAAAGAAATGACAAATATGAAGAATACAAAGACATAGGGAAAGACAAATGAGAGAAAAATCAGAAAACCCACTGACTAAAATTATGTTAAAGAATCATTGAAATAATAACAATAACAATGATAAAAATAAACAAAATTCACAGATTCAAAAGCTCAGAAAGGGGAACAGAAATTTTAAAAATAATGTTTCCAGTTATTATTTTAAGGGGGGAAGGGAGAACAAACATTTAGGTTCCTACTATGTGCCAGACATGTATCTTAAGCACTTAATACATATGATTTCATTTGATCTTCATATCTACCTTGGGGTAGGTGCTATTATCATTCCCAATTTACAGATAAGGAAACTGAGGCAAAAGTTAAGTGACTTGCCTAGAGTTATGCAGCTGTGAAGTTTCAAATCCAGATTTGAATTCAGCTCTTTTTGACTCCTGACCCAGCACTCTATTCACTGAGCCATCTGGCTGCCCAAGAAACATGCACTTCCATATTTTCTTCTGGTCAAGTTAAGACAACTTTGGGAAAATGAAGACTGTAATCAGTGCCTACCCCTTAGGCTTGTTGTGTTGTGAGATGAGATCTTGACCCAGCACTTAACACATATGGATGATAGATGATGATAATGATGATGCTGAGGTCAGCAACCATTTATTAAGAGTCAATGGGGGGTGGCAGCTAGGTGGCGTAGTGGATAGTGCGCCGGCCCTGGAGTCAGGAGTACCTGGGTTCAAATCCGGCCTCAGACATTTAATAATTACCTAGCTGTGTGGCCTTGGGCAAGCCACTTAACCCCATTTGCCTTGCAAAAACTAAAAAAGAGTCAACCAGGTACTTTGTTCAGTTACATTATTCAATCTATGGTCTTGTTGAGGGGCAATCATGACCTAGCCATGCCTGACCATTCCACAGTACTCTGATCCATGTGTTATCAGCTGGTTATAAAGGTCGATCCCACATGAGGAGAGTCTTTTTCCAATCTCTTGTGATGGCTGAGAGTTTCCTGGAGAGGCATTAGGTTCTTCTTTGGCCATGCCTTGTTCTTCTTGGAAGCAATTGGGGTTAAATGACTTGCCCAGGGGGGCATCTAGGTGAATAGAACACTGAAAGAGTGAAATCCAGCCTAAAACACTTAATAATGACCTAGCTGTGTGACCTTGGGCAAGTCACTAAACCCATTGCCTTGCAAAAAAAAAAAAAGGAACTTGCCCAGGGTCACACAGCTAGTAAGTATCTGAGACTGTATTTGAACTCCAGTCCTTCTGACTCCACTGCCCAACCTAGCTGCCCTGCTGTGCCCTGTTCATAATGTATGCCTGGCCCACTTCTTTTTCATCTCTAATGAGATATCTGATGCTGTTTCTCCCGCAGTTCATCACTGAAAATATGGCATAGCTTACTCATGTCCACCATTCATCTCTTGATTGCCCTTTGGGTAACCTGAAATCTGGGCTTTTTAGAAACTCGGATGTGGCATGACTCACAGACATAAAGCATCTCCAGAGGAAAATGGATAATAAAAAGATGCAGCCTATTCAAGTTAATTTATGTCAATGACCAGTGATTTTGTTGATGTGGGAATTCTTTCCCCTCCAGGCAAAGCTATCCATCATTTACAGTCTGGGAGTTGCTTGAAGGTCTACCCTCAGGGGTAGGATTATATCTAGATCTTTTGGACTCCCAAGTTCAGTATTCCTCCACCATGCCTCACTCTTTCTCCAAAGTTAATATAATCGTTACTAAATAAACTGATTTGGAGTTTATTATAACTATTTACAATTTGTTCCTTAGCTGAGTGTTTTTGCTCATATTCGATTTAAAATATATTTCTTAAACAATTCAAATAACTGTTGGCATTAGTCAATCACAGTATTCCATTGAGCTCTACTGAATCCAACTGCCTCAATTTTTTCCATAGTAGGAAACTGAGGCACACAGCAGTTAACTAATTGGCATATAAAGTCTCAAGGTTAGTAATGTCTGAGCCAGGAATTGGATCTAACTCTCCTGACTCAACTCCAGCCACTGTTCCCCCCTTCGAGGGTAGCTTCGATGGATCCGTAGGGACACGAATGCTGGGGTGGGGGGAGAACAGAAGGAGGGGATAGAAGACAGCACCTGCACCTCAGTCCTTTGTCATACTGGTGACCCTCATCCATGCTCCCTCCACTCACACTGAGCAGAATCCTATCTTCCTACAACCTTTCCATAGAGGAGGGCCCCCAGTTATCAGGGGAGGGGTCAGCCTTCATCTCTCTTTTCTGTCATTCCACAGGCCCCAGTCCAGCTCTCTGTCCAGCTCTTATCCCCTCACCTCACCTACAAAGACTCATTCACCAAGAAATGGAAGGAAAGTCAATCTAGTCCAACCAGTTCACAGCAGGAATTTCTCCTACGTCCTCCCTGAGAAACATCCCACATTTCCTGCTATTGTTCCTAATCTATTCCACTGTTCTACCACTCTATTTCTTAGCCATTTGATTGAAGGCATCCAAAGAAGGAGAATTACCTTCTCTCCTGAGGCGGCCCATTTTGCTTGTGGATTGCTCTAATGATTAGGACATTTTTCCTTATCTCAACCCTAAATGTATGGGCAGCTGGGTGGTGTGGTGGATAGAGCATCGGACCTGAAGCTAAGAAGACCTGAGTTCAAATGTGGCCTCAGACATTTACTAGCTGTGTGACCCTGGGCAAGTCACTTCACTCTCTTTGCCTTAGTTTCCTCATCTGTAAAATGAGCTGGAGAAGGATATGGCAGACCCTTCCAGGGCAAACTCTTTGCAAAGGGAAGCCCAAATGAGGTCCTAAAGAGTTGCACCTGACTGAACAACAAACCCTAAATCTCCTCTGCAATTTCGTCATCTTACTCCATTTCCTAGCACCTTAGTTTTAAAGCTAGAAGGGACCTTAAGCCCAAATGTCTCATTTTTACAGATGAGAAAACTGAAGCCTGAAGCAGTCAAGTGACTTGTCCAAGGTCACACAAGCAGTAAGGAGGTCAGCCGGGATTGGAAGCCAGAGTTTCTTACTCCAAATCCCATATCACCTGTGGTTCTGCCCATGCGGCCGTGAAGACCAAGGATGATTTCTTTTTCAGAGGACAGCCTTCTGGAAACTGGAAGAGCACTAGGGCATTCCCTCTCAATCTCTGCTATACTAAACGTCCCCACTTCCTTCTACTGATCCCCATGAAATAAAGCCTTATGCCAGTTCTTCCTGAAATGTGGCATCGGAGAGCTGAGCATGGCTCTCCTGGTGTGGGAAATTGTCACCTCCCCCTGCTTAGGTGGTCTCATTGTCTGTCATTCAATCAACAGACATTTATTAGGCATTTCCTGTGGGCCAGGCCTTGTGCTAAATTGATCCTGGCGATGATAAGGAGACCCTGGAGTTTATTGTCGGGGATGACCTCTGACTCCCAGACCAATGACCTTTTCGCCATACCACATATGTAACATAACTTACATACATGATTAGAATCTCCATGTGGGCACGGACTGTTTCATTTCCATTCTTGTATTCCCAGGGTCTAGCATAGAGAGATGCTAATTGGTTGATTAATGGATAGCATGACAAGCCCATCACCTTTTATAACTGCATTTCCTAGATCATATCTTCTTTTTTTTAGTTTTTTGCAAGGCAATGGGGTTAAGTGGCTTGCCCAAGGCCACACAGCTAGGTCATTATTTAGTGTCTGAGGCCAGATTTGAACTCAGGTATTCCTGACTCCAGGGCCAGTGCTCTATCCACTGGGCCACCTAACCACCCTGATCATATCTTTTTTAATAGCTTTTAGCATGAAAATCCTCATTGACAATTAGCTTCTACCTCTGCATCCTCTTTGCTGTCCCAGAAAGTCTCATGAACCCCAGAGAGTCCCACATAATACAATGAAAAAAAGCCCTGTCTCTAAAGCAAGAAACCCTGGGTTCAAATTATGCCTCTATTCCTAATCCCCACCTTGGCCTTTCATATAAAACAAGGTAGTTGGATTAGATCAACCATATCAAAGATGACATAAGGTCTGCCTGAAGCCTCATATACTCCCATGAGCAGCCAGAATCAGATAAAAATGTAATTGGGAAATATTTTTAAATAAATTAAAAAGACATCAAAACATAGATAAATATGTTAATATGGAATTTCCTAAGCCAGTGTAGGACCCACAGGGATCCTTATAATGGTTTACTGGCCCCCATTTCTATCTGAGTTTGACACAATTAGACCAGATAGCCTCCAACTCTGAATGTATAATTCATATAAGGTCTGTTAAATAATTGGTCTCGTTACCTTGCCTCATATTCCATAGGTGAAATGGGAAAACTGGGGAAGAGTTTGACTTAGGGTCAACCCAACGGCCCTCTCTTCCAACCAGGGGTTGGTGGGACTCTCGGGGGTCAGTGAGACTCTCTGGGGCAGGAATCTCAGCTTTCCTCTCCCTAATCAGCCTGTTGCCATTTCAGGAGGGGGATGCCTTGGGCAACATGGAGAAGCTCTGTCGGCAGCTGGTGTACCATCTCAGCCCTCACTCCCAGTGGAAACGCCAGAGCCTTGTGAAGAGGAAATCACAGGCTGGGTAAGTCCCCCTTTATGATTCTGTGGAAAAGGGGCTGCCATGGAATTATACAGTCATGGAGCTGGGAGGGAGTCCAGCTGATTCTCAAGGATTAACCCCTGTATGGCAAAATCAAGAAGTGGTCTTTGATTCTTTTTTTTTTTCTTGCAAGGCAGTTTAGGGCTAAAGACTTGCCCAGGATCACACAGCTAGTAAATGTCAAATGTCTGAGACCAAACTTAAACTCAGGTTCCTCTTGACTCCAGGGCCGGTGCTCTATCCACTCATTTGGTTTTTACTAGAAGATGTCTAGTTTGGGAAAACCAGTTACTTCCTGGGGAGGTGGGTTCCAGTCTGGTCATTGAGGAGGCCCATCCTCTTCCCTGAGGGGAATTCAAATATTTGAGCTGGGTATCTCTTCTCTTATTTACCACCTGCATGACTATAGATAAGTCACTTATTTTCCTGGACCTCAGTTTCCCCATCTGTAAAATGAAGAGGTTGGGCTACATGGTCTCTAACTCTAGTACCATGGCCTTCTTATCCCATGTGAGTGGAAGTACCTGTAAAAAGGAGAGACAGATCCTCATCCTGAAGCAGTTAGTCAGATATGGGAGACACCTACCCCCCAATCCTGCCATTGTGAGCATCCCAATCTGATGAGAGAGGGTCCTCAAATAATTTACGATCTCTTTAAAGAGCCCTAAACTTGATAAAGGGGATGTAGGGGAAAGGAAGTAGAGAGGAATATTTCTCCCTTATCAGAGCCATACTCCCCATTAATTTAGGGGCTCTCTGAATCTGCGACTCTCCAGGTAGGTGAGGTTCTCCTGTCTGACAGGAGATACGGCACCCCCACTCTCCAAGAGCTTTGAGTTCTGATGAGGATGATTTCATTCCTGCCATGTCTTATGGAAAGAACTAGTGTCTGCTCTTGGGGTGGGTTTGAGCTCTGAGTCCGCTGAAAGATAGAAGGGTGTTTAAAACCATGACCAAAAGAATATAGGCTAATCTAGACAGAGTTGGACAGAGACAGAAACAAGTGCTGACCAGTCCTCCTTCAGGATGCTCCCTCCTCCATGGCCAAGTTGTAGCAATGCTCCTCAGGGATCCCCTTCCCTAACGCCTTTTCAGGGATGCCATCCCTCCCCCTCTTCCCTCCTGACTTTCCAATGCTCCAGGACCCCATCCTAGGGCCCCTTCTCCCTCCTCACTCTCATCACACCTCCCAATGGACCACCTCTGTCTTCTGCTCCAAACATCCTCTACATAAGGTCACCCACCTCCCTCCTTCCAATAAACTTCTTACTCCTTTTAGGATAAGAAAACAACCCCTGTTTGTCACTTAAAATCCTTTCCAGGCTGATTCCAGATCATTCCACAACACACATACCACTTTCCAAGGACAGCCAATCTGTCCTCCTTACTATTACTCAGACGTAATTCCCCCATCTCCTGTCTCCGTGTCTTTCTTGGCACAGGGCTGCCCCCCATTCACTCTCTCTCCTTACGTGTGCGCATCTTAGAATTTCTAGTTTCTTTCTAGACTGGGCTCCTGAATCCTGTCTTGCCTGGTCCCCCTAGCTGTCACCCCTCCCCAGTCGCCATGATTCTCTTGTGCCTCTTTTGCATGCTTTTGTATATAACTCTGTGTTCCTGTTGACGGCAGGCCCTCTCATTTTCATCTCGATAACAGCAGTGCCTGGGAGCCCGGGACCCTAGTTTGTCCCTTCCCCAGTGGTTGTGTATTCTCCCAAATTCTAAAGTTCTGTGCCTGCCCCTCTCACGTGGACCTTTTCAGGTCTTCCCACAGTTACACCCTGGGGAGTCCGCCTAAGGTGCTCCATAAAACGTTGCTTGATGGATCCATTCTCCTGATTTTCAATCACACCAGCCTCCTGCCCAACCAGATAGTGGGCCCTTTGGAGAGAAGGAAGTCCTATGAAAAGGAGAGGCTCAGGGGGCTGGGTCTAGCAAGATAAAAATGGGAACCCCCAGATCTGTAGGCATCATTTTCCTGCCTCCTCCACCCCAGAAAATGCTTAGCCGTTGGGAGGGCAAGGAAAAACACCAGCATGAAGGGAGCCAGAAATGGGAATGATCTGAGAGGTAGAGAGAGAGAGAAGGGAGGGAGAGAGAGGGAGGGAGAGAGATTCCCCAGAGTAACAATTAATTAGCTGTCAGCTCCTAGGAGCAGCTGCATCTGGCTAGATCTGAATTGCCAGAGAGTAGGAAAGGTCACTGGCTAATTGGTAGCTGGGAGGTAGAGTCCTGGATCCCCCACACAAGGTTAGGTCCAGAGGCAATAGAGAACCCAGCCCCTTGAACTGCCCCCACTTTGCCCAGAATTGCATTCCATTCCCCCACAAGAGTCTCCTGATGGCAGTCAACCCCCCTTACCTCAGGAATCAGCAGGCTTTGCTCCCAAATCTCTTGTACCTGGGGAAACACTGGCCTGGAGCCTGGCTTTTGATGAGCCTGAAAATTCAGAGAAGGGCTCCAAGGCCCATGTGGATGACTTTATTAGAAGAACGCTACTGCACCAAGGGAGGGGAAGGATCCTAGCTTCTTTCACTTCCATAGGAGGGTGGGGAGACTGCCCCACCAACACCATCACCACTGACCTCTCTCACAATCGGTCCTTCCCTTCAAGGCTCTCAGGGGAACCCTCTGAAGACACCTGTCAGGAAATCAGGTTCAGTTTCTAGCCTTTGTACACTGGAAAAGGATGCTGAGGCCATTCCCAGGGTTGGGGACTTGTTGTGAGGGTGGAAGGACTTAAAGTACATGAATGTACATTTGGAAAGCAGGTAAGAGTCCCAAATATCTGGTTTAAAGGCAAGATAGAAAGGGAATTATTATTAAGATAATAATAAACCATGAGAAATATAGTGCTTGAAGGAGTTGCATGATAGAATGGATAGAGCTCGGGCCTTGAGTCAGGGAGATTTGAGTTCAAATCCAGCCTCAGACTCATAGTGGCTGTGGGACCCTGGGTAAGTCACTTAACCTCGGTTTTATTATCCATAAAATGGAGATAGTAATAGTCCCTGCCTCCCAGAATTGTGAGGATCAAATAAGAGAATGTTTGAAAATCATTCTATACGCCTTGAAATGCTATTATTATTGTAAGTTAAGGCAGGGGGAGATCAGAGATGGCTCTAGAAACCAGGCAAGCTTTCTCTTGCAAGCCACTTTTCATCTCTATATAACCTAAAATGGCGAGAAAGCCCGGTCCTGCCGGACCCCGGATAGTGACTCAGTACAGGATAACAGAGTGTGCAGTCCTCTGAGAGAGCTGGCAGCATCTAACACCTAAGCTTTGTTCTGGGGATTTGTTGGTCCCAGAGGTAGGAATGGATCCAGAGGAGGGCAAGAAACTGCTATCTAAAGGGCTGGTGAGCGAGACTAAGGAGAGGAAAGACTCAGACACCAAGAAGGGGTGAGGGGGGTAGACATGACTCAGTCAGTTTACACTGACATGGAGACTGATGCTTAAATGAAGTGACTCATGTCAGGAGGAGGAAAATACAGGTTCCCTCTCTCCATGGACCTCAGACAAATGCTCGGGCTTTCACTGGGCCAGCAAAGTGAGTCAGCTCTCTAAATATTTGTTTACCCAGAAGGCCAGAGGGTCCCATCATTGTGTGTGTGTGTGTGTGTGTGTGTGTGTGTGTGTGTGTGTGTGTGTGTGTGTGTGGACAGGAGGATCTTGACCTCAAAAAGGGTCAGATTCTTTCTTT
This sequence comes from Macrotis lagotis, assembly GCF_037893015.1. Taxonomy (NCBI): domain Eukaryota; kingdom Metazoa; phylum Chordata; class Mammalia; order Peramelemorphia; family Peramelidae; genus Macrotis; species Macrotis lagotis. The sequence goes on along the minus strand of NC_133662.1, from coordinate 246,517,949 downwards.
TTCTAGCTCTGTCCCTATCCTGAAATAATTTCAAGGAAATTCCTAAAATGAAGGGTAGGGGGGGCTCGTGTTTACTATCTCCCCAAAATTTAAATGACAGGGTTCACTATAGAAAAAAAGGCCTGGCTATTGCCCACAAAGCTAGGGACCACAGACCAATACATCAGGGCTTTCCTTGATCACCCCCCCCCCCCTGCTGTATTAGGAAGCAGAAAAGTTCATTTGCCATTTGAAAAGGAGGAGGCATGAGGATTGGAATAAAGGTCAAAGGTAGGAGGAGGCACACTCCAAGCAGCCAGTGGACCAAATGCCACATTCCTTTGCCCTTCCCAGGCTACCATGCAGTTAACCCCAGGCTGGAATGTAGAAATGGAGTGGGCAGTGTAATTAATTAATTTCAACTCCAGTAAGCATTCATTTTTAAATAGACTTAATTAATATCATTTCTTTTTATATAACATAGATTTAGCCTTCCCCTATAGCCAAGTATTTTTTGAAGAAAAAGAAGACAAAAATTCAACAAAGCTCATTAGTATGTTCCAAACAATCTGCCATTATATTGGAGTGTCCCCATGCCACCACTACCTCTGTAAAAAGAGTTAAAAGAGGTAGCTTGGTTCTTCTTCAGGGTCAAATTTATTTTTTGTAATTTTTCAATATTCATTTTTGATTGTTTTAACCAACATTGATTACATTTCTACTATGTGCTAGGTCTTGAGTTAAGTGCTAGAGATAAAAAGACAAGATGAAAACCCTTTGTCCTTGAAGAGTTTACAGCCTACTGGGCTCAGATGCCACAAACAGGTCCTTCCCCTTGTGCCCGATCAGGTGGGTAGGGGGAAGCAGCCCAGAAAAGATATACACACACAGACACAGACACTCATACAGACACACACAGACACACACATACATGCAGACAGAGCTGGTGATGCTTTTTTTCTTATCCTGCATCCTCTCCCTACTGCCTTTAGGCCAGGTTGCCCCATCTGGCTCCTCTGAGCTGGCCAAGATACAGACTCAGAAACCCCAGGATGGAGCTCAGATCCTAATCCAAACCTTGATGGGCACAGGTGTATAAAGGACCTAAATAAATGTGGGCCCCAGCCACAAGGCATGAGGGACACTCTGTACAAAGCAAGAGGAGAGAGAGGAAGGAGTCTGCTAAGAAGGTATCCAAGGGGGTGACCTGGTAAGGAAAAGGAGAGAGATGGAAAATTGATCTCCTGACTCCCAATGAGTCATGATGCTGAATAATGTTAGATCCAGAAGGGACCTGGACATCCATAACCTTCATTTTACCAGAGAGGAAGAAGCTAAGTCTCAGGAGAGAGGAAGTAAAAGGTCACACAGTACATTTTTGGCAGGGCTGGGACCCTCCCCCTAAATCTCTAACCTGCCTCCTAACAGTCTTCTTGATGGTCTGGCCACTTCTAGCTCTGAGGGTCATTGTAATGACAATGAGAACCATGAGATGGCCTTACATCTTGTCCCAAATCCCATCTCTGCAAGGTGAGTTCCAAGGCCTTAACTGATGTTGGCCTTGTTCAGGCATTTCTATTTGAAGGCATCATCCAGGCAATGAAGCTCAAAGTCATCTTGAGACAGATTGAATGTCAGACTTGGGTTCAAATTCAGCCTCAGACAATTACTGACTGTGACCCCCAGGTAGGTCACATCTCAGCCTCAGTTTCCTCATCTGTAGTATGAAGGGGTCAGACTCAATGACTTCTAAGTCCTTCCCCAATTCTTCTCCTATTTCCCTGACCCATAAGCCAGGTCCTACCTCCACAGCATCTATCCCTTCCTCTCCAGCCATCAACCTCCTAAACTTTTGCTTTAGTCACTCAACCAGCAGCTATGTGGCATAGTGGATAGACTGCCTGGCCTGGAGTGAGCAAGACTCATCTTCCTGAGTTCAAATCCAATCTCAAACACTTACTAGCTATACATACATACATATACATATATATTAGCTATACATACATACATATACATATATATATACATATATATATATATACCTGGGCAAGTCACTTCTTCACCCTGTCTTCCTCAGTTTCCTTATCTGTCAAATGAGTTGGAGAAGGAAATAGCAACCCAAGAAAACCTCAAATGGGGTCACCAAGAGTTGGACACAACTGAAAAACAACTAAACAACAACCAGCTGATCTCCCCAACTCTAGTCTCTTCTCCTCCAACATGGTTTTCGTTCAGCTGCCAAAGTCATCTTCTTTGTGATTCATTCTCTCCTCAGTCTGGCTCCAACCTAACTTTCCAGACTAATTTTCCCATCACTCCCCTTCTCACACTCTACATTCCAGCCAAATTGGACCACTGCCTGTTACCTGGATTTGCCAGGTCGTCCCCAGTGCTTCTTCCTCCTCTCCAACCTAACGCTACAGGCATGTTTTGTTTCTTCTCACTATCCTTCACCTTTATTCCTCTCTATTCCAGTCAGACTCTCTGTCCCTTGGAATTTGACATTCCAGCTATCACTTATGCATTCAGATGTCTGGATTAGTCCACCAATAAAAACCTTTTTTCTTGAAGGGCATCATCTCCTTCCATTCATTCCCCCTCAGCTGAAAATGTTCTCCCCCTCAAATGATCTCCCTTCTCTTGGTCTGGATCTCTCATTTACACCTATCATATAGTCCACTTTACCCTATACTTATACTGCTCATATTGGAAAGATAGCATGGAAATTGGTATTGACTTTGGAGTCAGAAAGCCTGAGTTTCAATCCTGACTCTGCCTCTGATTGCCTGGATATACTTCCAAGAAGCTCTTCTCGTTTCCCTTACACCCAGAAGATCACCCGCTTACATGCGCATCTTGTTTCCTTAGAGAATCTCTCACGAGAGGATTGGAGAAGCATTCTAATTTTTATACACTTTAGAAAATATTTTCATAGGGTTCATACTGCAAAGATCCCACACCCCAGGAGGGCAACCTAGAATCATAGAACCTCAGTGATGGAAGCAGGCCCGAAGGCCAGCTGGTACAATCCAGATCAGAACAAAAAGTGCCTGAGTCAAGCATCCTCCCTTGCCTTCAGATCCTGCCCTTGACTCTCCAGAATTGTACACATTGTCCCACTAGGGAGTCATATCTGTTATGAATTATACTCATTGCCCCATTAGGGAGTCATTTATTATGTTTCATTGTACACATTGTCCTACCAGGTGTCATATTTAGGTGTGCTAAGTTTCACCGTATACATTGCCTCACTAGGAAGTCGTCTTTTATGTTAATGTTTCATGGTTCACTTTGCCCTACTAGGGAGTCCTATTTGTTCTGTTCGCTGTACACTTTGCCCTTCTAGGTGGCATATTTATTGTTTCATTGTGTAGATTGCCCTGCTTGGAGGCCATATATGTTCTGTTTCATTGCACACATGGCCCTACCAGGAAGTCATATTTGTTCGGTTTCATTATATCCATTGCCCTGCTAGAAGGTCATATTTAGGTGCACTAGCTTTCATCGGATGCATTGATCTATGTGTTGTTTCCCCATTAAAATGTAGGGTCTTTGAGGATAAGAAGATTCTTTGTTGTTTGTGTCCCAGATAGTTAATACTGTGTCTGACAAAAAGCCTGCCATATCTTTCCATTGAAATTCTTCCCCCCATTAATGTTGAGGCTTCTCCTGCCTTCCATAGGGGTGAAGTGGCCCTAATGGCACTGGAATGCCAGGTGAGCATTTAGATGGGGGAAACAGTTAAAGCAAATTGGCAAATTAGCTCCTGCTGTCAACTGTCTCAGTATTTCACCTTTCCCCTCGCTACTAAACTTCCTTTCCCAAGGGCTGGCTCCCCACCCCGCCTTCGCCTCTCTCTCCAATAACCGGCTCGGAGCGTTCCGGGCGGGCTGTTTGTCCAAACATGAGGCATTCCGGGTAGAGGAGCAGAGCACTCTGTCCTGCTGGGTCAGAGCCTAGATCCTTATAATTGGGGTCACCCGGACTTAGCCAACAAAAGCAGAGGAAGCCAAAGGGAGGCCCCTTCACAGGGCATTTAATCCTTTCCTCCAGCTCCTGAGGGCAAGAAAACTCTTCCCATGCTTAGAGATCTCCAGGAAAGGAGAGTCTCTAGCCTCCCAGCTGTTGCAGATTACACGGAATCATGGTATTTTTAGAGCTGGAAGGAACTTGAAAACAAGCCATCTGGTCAACCCTATGCTCCTGCCCCTCCCAAAATGCCTCCTTCAATACACCTGCAAATGATCTTGCAGCCTCTGCTTAAAGATCCATCCTTTTCCAAGGTCATTCTCCTTTTGGACAATCCTAATTGTTACAAAGAGCTGACCCTTTCTGCAACTACCTCTTGTACCTTGGTTTTCTGGGGCCAAACAAAACTCATCAAAAAGTCTAATCCCTCTTCCATGGAACAGCATTCCCATGCTTGGACATAACTCTCCAAGTATTGAGAAGACAATGTGGTACAGTGGAAAGAAAACTGAATTTGGAATCAGAAGCCCTAGCTCTCCCGTCACCTCGCATGAGTCACTTTGTCTCCTTGGGCCTCAGATTCCTTAACTGTAATTGTTGGACTAGATGGTCCCAGTGATCCCTCCTAACCCCAAACTTACCATCCTTTGTCTTCCTTCATACACCATTGAGCAGAGTTACAAAGATGGAGAGGAAGGGAGGAGAACTTAAGAGGACAAAGATGAGCTTGGTTCCATGGAGACACTATTCAGCATTGGCAATGAAGGACGCAGCCCTGGGTTCGAAGCCCACTTTTGACACTTACTACCCAACCTTTGAGCAAGTTACATTTTACTTCAATAAAATGGCAGAGTGGGACTAGGTGGCTTTGGTGCAATGCCTGGAGAGAGAGAGAGAGACAAACAGAGGCCATCAGCTCAGAGCAAGGCCTCCTTCAAAGAAGATATGGACGGAGGGAGTGGAGGCAGATTCCGAGACAGAGAGGAGGAGGAGAAGTTTAAAAAACAGGAGATGAATTGTAGGGCAGATTCTGTGTCCTGGACCCCTTGGGCATCTCACACCTTTGAACAGATAATCTATAGATTCCTTCTTGGATAACCTATAGACTCCAATGAGATATACAGGATTTCAAAAGAAACCAGTTGTTTTGAAATACATTTATCAAAATATTTTTTTAAAAATAATTTCACAGACCACAGGAGTTAAGGTGGGGGGGGCAGTGATGAAAAGGAAGAAACTTAAGGTGAGAATGGGGGGGGGAATAAGAGAAAGGAGAGGAAAGAAGGGAGGAGGGGTGAGTAGAAAGAATAAAGGGTGAAGTTGGAAGAGAGAAGAGAGAGGCAGATGGGGCAAGGAAGAGAAGAGAGGGAGAGAGAGAGAGAGAGAGAGAGAGAAAGGAAGAGGGGGTGCCGAGTAGACAACAGCTCACCCTCCTGCCTCCTTCTAGGCCATAGAAACTGCAGGAGGGTCATGCCAAGTACCCATAGTGGTGATTACAGAGCTGATATTTCACAGCCTGCTTGGCTGGCCTTAGGCCCTGGAAGCTCCAGGTCCCTCCTGCTCTCCTATGTTTCTAATTAGAAAACGCATTCTTTTCTGAGAGCGGCAAAGTGAATGCCTTTCAGCCATGAACAGATTTTCAACCCAGCCAGGAGCAGGAGAGGCAGGTAGGGGCAGATCACCATCAGGGGGCCAAGGAACCAGAAGTGCTACCTTTTCCCACCAACTCCTGACTGTCTTGTAGATTTTGGTCAAGGGCACATAGAGAAAATGGCATTGTTGATGCTCTGGCCTGGAAGGGAGCTCAGAGGTCAACTAGTCCATCCCCCTATCTCCAGGCAAGTCAGACTAAGGCAGATTGGGGTGGGGCAGGAAAAGGAAGGAGAAGGCTGGAGGATGGGCCAGAAGAAATGACTTGGCCTGCCTTTGAGCCCCCTCTTCCAATGTCTCTCCCTTTTCACTGAAAGGTACTATCTAATTGGAAAACAAACAAAATAAAAAATTGGGTGAAAAAAGAAAGGTACTATCTAACATATTACTATTTTAATTGCCTTTGACTGTAGGCAGTTTCTCTCCCCTTAAATGTGATCCTGTGATTTCTGTGCTTTTTCCCTTTAACAGGCCAATGGGGAAGGTTCATCTGAGGTTTCTTATGATTCCACATGGTAACTCCCGTGTCCTTAAAATCAATTCAATGTAGCAGGTCAAGAGAGAAACAGTGCTAGAAGACAGGAGATACTCTGCAATGAAGGATGAAGACAAGAGGAAAGAAGTGGGGTGAAGAGACAGAGGCAGAGAGAAAGACAAAGTCAGAGAAGAGGAGAGTGAGGAGGGAGAGATAGACATAGAAAGAAAGTAGAGACAAATTCAGAGAGAGAGAAGAGAGACAGAGATATAGAAACAGAAAAGAGGCAGAGACATAGAGAGAGAGAGAAGAGAGACAGAAACAAAGGGGACATATAAATTCAGAGAGAGAGAGAAATAGAAAGGAGGCAGGGAGAAAAAGAAGAGGAGAGAGACAGATATAGAAACAGAAAGGCAGTCAGAAAGAGGAAGACAAAAATTCAGAGACAGAGAGGAGAGAGAGAAGAAAAGAGAATGAGAAAAATAGGAGACAAAGAAAAAGAGAGAGGAGGACACAGACATAGAAATAGAAAGGAGGCAGAGACAAAGTCAGAGAGAGAGAGAGAGAGAGAGAGAGACTCAAAGGGAAAATGAGACCCTTGGAGGGCAGGTACTATTTTTGCCTTTGTTGTTGTTTCTATAGGGCCTAACCCATTGCCTGGCATACAGATGTTGCTTAATAAGTATTTGTTGCTTGATTTTGGGAAAGAAGTGCTTTGAGAGCAGGGACTGTTTCATCTCTGTCTCTTTGGCTCCACATAGCAGGTGGCAATTCCTTAAACATATGTGTGTTGTAAACCTCTTCCATCCTTCCCTCCTCTCCTTTCATACAACATTCCAAGACGTCATTGGTCCTTTTCAAATGAAGGACAGAAAAATGGCCTAGCCTAGTGCCTGGTAAACAGGAGGTATTTAATAAAAGCGTGTTGGGGCGGCTAGGTGGCGCAGTGGATAGAGCACCAGCCCCGGAGTCAGGAGTACCTGAGTACAAATCTAAACTCGGACATTTTAATTACCTGGCTGTGTGGCCTTGGGCAAGTCACTTAACCCCATTGCCTTGAAAAAACCTTAAAAAATCATAATAATAATAACAATAAAAGCTTGGTGATTGCAGTGAGGTATGGGAAGCTAGCATTTTCCCAGAAAGTGATTTGTTCAACTATAAAGTTTGTACCAGAGGAGATAGCAGTGTCTTATTTAGGTCAAAGGGCCCTCTGTGGGCTGACTGGTGATTGGTGGGGTCCCAAAGGTAGAAGGAGTATGGACCTGAGAAAAGAAGGGAAAGGAGGGGGAGCCTGAAAAGTTGAAGAGAGAGTAGAGAGAGAGACAGAGAGAAAAAGAAAGACAGAAACAGAGAGAGATGGACAGAGCAAAACAGAGAAAGATAGAGTTGAATGGTTGGGATTGTGGGGCTGGGGAAATGGATGTCCCACTCCTGGGCTGGGATCTGAGACCTAAGAAGTAGAGCCCAGTGTGATTTTATCATTCAGGCTGAAGTGGCCTCCCTACTGGGGCCAAACTCCAGAAATTATGAGACTGGGTTCTAAAGGAAGAGGGAATACCACCAAACCCTAGAATCTCTCTAATCCTCTTTCTCTCCTTCCATCCTGCTTCTTCCTTTCACCAGTGCTTATTAACATACCTAAATATTCCCCAGCCTTAAAAAGCAAACCAAAATAAAAACCAATGATCTTTTAATTGCCAAAGTAAATGACCTCTTCTCAATTCTCATCCTCCTTGATCCCTCAGTAGTCTTGCTTCTCCTCTCCTCCTGGTTTCTCTCTCCTTTATGAAATTTTTCTTGTTTTTAACATTCAGTTTTAGGGTTTTTTCTCAAATACATGAAAAACCAAAATTTCTAGCATTCATTAAAAAATGTTTGAGTTCCAGATTCTCTCTCTCACTTCCCTCCCCATGTTGGGAAAGCAAGTAATTTGAAACAGGTTATACATGAATAGTCATGCAAAACATTTCCATATTAGCCAAGCAAAAGAAAAATAAGAATAATAAAGACGTTTTTAAAAATGTACTTCAGTGTCCATTCAGACTCTATCATTTCTTGCTCTGGAGATGGACAGCATCTTTCATCATAAGTCCTTTGGAATTGTCTTGGATCATCAAATTAGATAAATCATTTACAGTTGATTAGTGTACAATATTGCTGTTAATGTACAGTGTTCTCCTTTTCTTCACTTCACTTTGCGTCAGTTCATGTAGTCTTCCCAGGTTTTTCTGAAATCTGCCTCTTTCTTACAACACAATAGTATTCCATTATAATCATGTACCACAACATGTTCAGCTGTTCCCCAGTTAATGGGCATCTTCTCAATTTCTAAGTCTTTGCCACCATAAAAAGAGCTGCTAGACACATTTTCATGCATGTAGGACATTTTCCTTTTGTTTTTTATCTCTTTGGGATACAGACCTGATAGTTGAATTGCCAGATCAAAGGGAATGTATAATTTTGTAACCCTTGAGAATGGTTGGATTGGTTCACAACCTTCTAGGTTTTTCCAGTATTGATCTCTTCTGGTTCTCCCACCTATCTGACTTCTCTTTCTCCTTTGAGGATTTATCATCCCCATTTGGGACACTACTGTAATTCCCCAAGGCTCTGTTCTAGTCTCTCTTCTCTTTCCTCTCTACCCTTGAGCTGACTTTACTCCAATGGTTTTTTCACCATCTCTATAGAGATGATTCCCAGATCTATACATTCAGCCCTGGGTCTGTCCTGAACTCCAGTGTGCTATCCCCAACTGCCTGTAGGATAATATATCCAAAGCAGAATTCATTAACTTTCCCCTTAAACCCACCCAGCTTCCAAACTTTCCATTACTGTTGAAAGCACCACTATCTCTTCAAATCACAGGTTGGAAGTCATTATCTTTGAGGGCAAATACTGTTTTTTTTTAATTTTTGTTGTCGTATCTTCATCACTTAATACAGTGTCTGGCACATTGTATCTGTATAATTGATACATATTAACCATTCATTGATTGATGAGGAAACTCTAGGCAAAAAATAGATTTTTCTCCTATCCCCCTCCCAACCCCAAATCTATATTTTCATCTTTCTATCTCCCCATTTGCCTGGTTTTTGATTGTCATCACTATGCCTGGTCTCTTGGAAACACCCTTCCTCACTCCCCCAGTTATGTTGGATTGGGTGTAGATAACAGTAGTTCTTGGTCAAGGTTTAGGGAAAAGCCAGTGGAGCTAGACAAACCAGGAAGGGATAAGTCAGGAAAGATAATATCACAAACCAGGAGCAGATAGAAGGTACCTTACAGAGTCACTCCTAGAACCAAGGTCCTTTACTCCTATCCCCAGCAGGTTCTTTCTGACAATAAACTGGATGACCAAAGGTATCTTGGTCACATGGGTTAAGAACCATCATCAGAATCAGAAAGATCTGGGTTCCAGTCCTGCCCCTGATCACATACTGGCTTTAGAAAATCATTTAACTTCTCAGTCTGTCTAAGATTGTGAGAAAGAGGGTTGCCTCTGGAAGAAAAGGACTCCCTGCTTGACTTTGAGAAAAACATTTAACCCCTCTCTTTCTCAGTTTCTCCCATCTGTAAAATTAGAGAACAGTGCTCTTTGCTTCCTTCATTTTTTTTAGGTTTTTGCAAGGCAAATGGGGTTAAATGGCTTGCCCGAGGCCACACGGCTAGGTAATTATTAAGTGTCTGAGACCGGATTTGAACCCAGGTATTCCTGACTCCACTATGCCACCTAGCTGCCCCATCTTTGCATCCTTCATAAGTATCCTCTACCACAATCCTTTGCTCCTAATTTATGGAACAGTTATTGATCAGTAATGGTAGAGGTAATTTCCTCAGTGTCAGTCCCCCACACCAGTGAAATCCTTAGGTGGCACATATGGAGGAGTGCTTAGCAGTGGTCATCTCCTGTGAAGGAGAAAAATGACTCTTGGTGAGATCCCAGCTCTAGCTCCATCCCAGCCTAAAAGGCTTGAGATCCAGTGAATCATAAAATGATTTAGGTCCAGAGAGGTCATAACTCCAACCAGGGTCACACTGCTAATAGATGACAAAAATGGTATTGGAATTCAGGTCTTCCTTACTTCCAAGTCTGTCTGACTTCATGTCAGAGCTAGATCTTTCTTAATGAAGGTCCTGGTTTTGGCACAGTGGAAGGTAGTGGGTGGGCAGTGAGGTTTTGTTTGGAAGTTGAGGCAGTACTTTGGAGATCCATTGTGGGGGGGCAGGGAGGTGGCATTGCACTCATATGTGAATGATGTGTGATATTTGGCAAAACCTAACTTTTCTGAGGGAGGGAAGGTCTAAAGTTTCTTGGAGTGTGCGGCTGACCAAGCCAGACCCATAAACCCTGAATGGCTTCAAAAACAATTTCCCCTAATTTGGCAGAAACATTTGGAAAATCTGCTACATTTGCCACATGGCCTTCTTGGGCTGGAACTGGAAGGAGGGGAAGGAGAAAGAGAAGTATCAGGGCAGGGAGAGGGGTGGAGGTAGAGCCAGAAAAGTGGGATGGGGAAGGACTGGGAGGGCTTGGGGGCAGTGGATGGATGAGGGCAGAGCCAGAGGAGATGGGAGGGAGAGCTGATTGCAGCCTAATTAGGCAGGGACTTTCAAGGACAGAAGAGGGGTTCTTAAAGTCCAGTGCCTTCCCCACCTCCTCCTGAGGCCCAGAGATTTCAGGGGCCCAAGGCCAGGGTTTCCTCGAGGTCTCTGGATGCTGTTTTGAAATCACATTTGATTTCTGCTCAGGAAAATAGTTTAGAAACAAATCTCTCTCTCTTGTCAACTCCATTGTGACCCATGTTTTCCTGGGCCATGGCCTGGACTGGGAGGATCTTCTAGGTTGGAATGAGGTTTGAAAAAGAGGATGGAGGAGGCAGAGATTCTGCCCTAGAAAGCTTCTAGGAAGATGGGGAAAGTGGGAACTTCCCAAGAAGCTTTGGGCCTTATGAGAGGTCCCATCCCTGTCCTCTAGGGGTTTCCCTTCATGGGGAAGATACAGCCCAAGCCCATGTTGGATGACTGATATCTATGCTTCTTTTCTGGAGGATGCCTCAGGTCAAGCCCCCATGGATAAAAGAAGCAACCCTCCCCACCCCACCCCCAGAAGGCACCCACCTTCCAACTCCTGAAGCAGCTACCTCTTTCTCCAGAAATGTGAATTGTGCCCTCCCCACCTAGGCCCTTCTCCCATCAGAGGAGATTCTTGGCCTCCTCTGCCTGGGACCACACATGGGAGGGGCTCCCCTAGCTGAGGAGGGAAAGAGAGCTCAAGCTGACTCCGGGGAACAGACTTCAAAGTGGACCTTTTTGTCTGGAACCCGAGCCCAATGGCCTCAAAGCATATGGCTCACACACCAGGCTTTCAGGCCTCATGAACCATGGAGGGGGGGTCCCCATAGCACTAATAACTACCTCATGTGCTGGCTGCTTAGCTCGGCTAGTTGGAAGTCCTGGGACCCAGGACCCCAGGTCCCAGGTTCAAATCAGTTAGCTGTGCCCCAGCCCTCAGCCAAAGTGGGTCAGATGAGAGAAGATGGGGGGCTGGGCCCCACTCAGCTCCTGATCATTTAAGGCATTTCAATACAAGGATGGTGGGGCTCATGCAAAGCTTCTGAAAGGAAGGGCTGACTTTAGTCTTTTCTTCTTTAAAAATAAACACAGCAATGAGCTGTATCATCAGGAATTTCGAGACCACAAGGAGATTTGTTTCTCATTCCAAACTAGTAAAAGAACTCTGGACCAGGAAATCTAAGGGGACCTAAGTTCAAATCCCATTGCTAACAGTTATGAGATAAGGGAACTCTAGGCAAATCACTTTCTCTAGATTTCGGTTTCCCCATCTGTAAAAGGAGGGATTGCACCAGGTAATTTCTGAGGGCCCTTCCAAGTCTAAGACCTATGATGAGTCTCATTCAGTTCAATTGAACAAGTTATCTCCTAACCTTCCATTTTGGCTGTGAGAGGCACCGTGGCAGGCTCTGAGGATGCTCACCAGAAGCCCTTTTGTCTTGTTTCATAAGAGGGACCACATGGAGGCAATGGAGCTACTAGCATTAGGATCTGGGGTCACTCTCTGGGCCCCCAATGAAGAAGTTGGCCTTGCTCATCTAAAGTCCATTCTGGCTCTTGGATTCCATGAAACTGGTTTGATTCCCGGCATGGGGGGCCCACATCACCACTTGCGCTGCTGGTCGTTGTAGGGGGGCAGTCTTGGGAGCTGGGGATGGGACAATCAGCCTTCTAGATTGAGAGCTGTAGGGACATCTAGTGCAGCACCCATGTTTTACAGGTGAGGGACTGAAGTCAGAGAGATGAAGCAATGACTAAGTTCGCACAGTAACTGTCAGGTAGGGATTGAACCCATTCCAGGCATCAAAGCAGGATTTGAACCTAGAGCGTCCTGATTCCAGAGCCAAAATTCTACCCCCGGTTCCCATGAGATGGTCTGGGTCACCTGATCCAAACCCCTCACTTTACACAAGAGCCCATAGTCAAACTAGAGGTTTTTCCCTCCTAACAGTAAGGGGGGGGGGGGGGGGAGAAGCCTCATCCCAGAAGAAAGGAGCCGGCCCGCGCGAGTGGTATAGACCCACAAATGTCCCACTGGCGACTGAAGAGGCCTTGGTGGGGGGAGGGGAGAAAGACGCCTGGCTCCTTGAGGATGCTGTTGTCTGGCCGGCTGGCCAGGGAGAAGAAATACAACTTGGCAGCCGAGGCCCTGGCCGCCCCCCATGCCCAGGGCAGCTCATCCAGGTGCTTCTTTCCACCTGAGTTTGCTGAGTCATTCTTCATCTCTCTCTGGCCGGGTAGGCTGGGGGAGTTTTGCTTCCTGTTGATGGGGAAGGGAAGGATTGAATCAGGAACGTCACCAAAGACCGGAGTTGGAAGGAACTTTGAAAGTCATCTACCCTGTCACTTTAGAAAGGGGGAATGAGAGACCCAGCAAGGAGGAAAGGGCCTGCAATTTGCCCTCTAGAGCCTCTTCCCCCAAGTCCTCCTGCTTCCCAGCAGCCCAGTCTGTGTTTGTGTCCTGGAACATAGTCGATAGGACCCTGGACTTAGAATCAGAAAGATTTGGTTCTGAATCCTGCCTTAGAGAACTTATCTGTATGGCCTTAGTGGCCACTGAGGGCCTTTCTAGCGCAAGACCCCAAGGGCCTCTAGGAGGACTCTGAGCTCCAAGACTCTCCAGGAAGACTGGGGAGATGCATGGATCACCAGGAGGATTCTGAGAGATCTATGGGCTTCTAAGAGGCATAGGAGATCCATAAACCTCCAGGAGAACCAGGAGATCCAAGGACCTTTAGAAGGACTAGATCCATGAATCTCTAGGAAGACTCATGCGCTCCAAATTCTCTTAAGACTATGAAATGAGGGATTGGAAGAAAGTTTTGTAGATCCTCCCAGCTCTGATACTCCATGGGGCTGGGATTCTTGGTTTCCTCACCCCTCCTTGAGCAAATACCCCCTTATTCTGTATCAGTTCCCCTTAGGAAGCATGGGTTACTCTTCTCATTTTAAATTGCAGAATAAGCTGAGGGATGTCTGGGGGCCTTGCTCTCAGGGAGCATCCAGTCCTGGGGTCCCAGGCTCCCTACCACCCTTTCTCCTCCCATAGCCCTGCCGCCTCTGCGGGTGATCTTTTATTCTCCTGTCCTAAATTCCCAGATAAGTCAAAGTTTGTTTCTCAGGGTCTCTGAAGAAATGCCTCTGCCACTACGGGGGGAAGTGAGGGGCTGAAGGTGGGATTTTTCTCTTTGTTGATCATGATCCCAGCAGCCTTGGCTCCCTGTCCCCGCCCAAAGCCAGACCCAGTTCTTCACCCTCCAGCCCCTTTGGTCTTCCTCTTGTGGAGAGCAGATTACCAATCAGAGTCCTGTGAAGACAGTTTTATTTCAGAATCCTTCCCATTGATCAGCCTACAGCTGTGCTTGGTTAGAGAGGGAGGGGGTGGGAGAGATTAGTTTTGCAGCTGGAATTGGGGGAAGGCTCTGATTCTCTAGCCAGACGTCTGTAAAGGGAGAAAAAACCTTGGATGGATGAGTGGGGTCCCTGGGAGAGCTGCCTTTGTTAGCCCCCTAGGCCTGGTGGTAAAAGAGAGACAGACAGAGAGAGAGAGAGAGAGAGCAAGAAGAGGAAGGGAGGATAGTAGAAGGCTTGGGATAGAGGAGGGGGACAGAAAAGAAAAGGGGGCAAGAGAGGAAGGATCTGGATGGAGCATGGGATCTGTATGCCCAAGGTGGCTGTGAGTTGCATGGGAAGGGGCTTTGTTTTGCCTGAAGAGATTCCTCCAAAGTTCTGAATGTGTCACATATCTCTGAAACAACCCTCATGGGGGTAGGAAAAGAGAACTGGCCACTGAAGGAAATGTGGGATAGAGTCTGGGCCTACAGTTTCATTGGTGCAAGAAATTCTGATGCAGGTTGGCATCTTCTCAGAGCAAAGTAGGCTATTCTGAACACCGAGCACTGGGTGGGGGAGTGACTAGCCCAGGGTCACACATCCAGTAGGGAGCAGACTGAGACTTGAACCCAGGGTTCCCTGACTTGTCCATTCCCAAGCTGGCCCTCCTCTACCTGCCCCACCCCTTCCTGTCACCACTATCAGTCTTATCTGATCGGGCAGATGGTCTGACCTTGGGGCCCCTCATTTGTGAAATTATCATTCCCAACTTTTCAATAGGTTTTCATGCAGAGAACTGGATTTTTTAAAAGCAGGACACACGTGTGAGTATGTATCCATGTATAAAAGACAGAAAACCATGGGAGAGAGGAGATGGGGTTCATGTTTGATTATGTATCTGAGTGCCCAAGTTAGAACCAGTCCTGCCAGAATGTGTAGACTTTTTTTTTTGCAAGGCAAATGGGATTAAGTGGCTTGCCCAAGGCCACACGGCTAGGTAATTAGTATCTGAGGCTGGATTTGAATTCAGGTACTCCTGACTCCAGGGCCGGTGCTCTATCCACTGTGCCAGCTAGCTGCCCCCAGTCCTGCCAGAATGGATGTGAGTGTGTGTGTGTGTGTGTGTGTGTGTGTGTGTGTGTGTGTGTGTGTGTGTGCATGTGTGTGTGCGTGTATGTGTGTGTAGTTACCTCCAGGTTTGAGTCTAAAGATGCTCTGACTCAGGCCCATCACGTCCCACATGTCCCCAGGCAGGTTTCTGGTTCTTGGGGCAGGGCTGGGCCTGGGATAAGCAAACCTTCAAATACAAAGTCTTTCCCAGACTGCCTCAGACCAGCCTGTCCAGGCTTATCCTGTGACGAGGTCTATGGTCCAGCCAAACCAGCCTGATGGCTCAGGCAGGGATGTTCCGTCTTTGGATGGAGTCTTGACCTCCTTGGCCAGGTAGGCTGGAGGGAGTTTTGCTTCCTGTGGTTGGGGAGGGGAGGGCTTGAATCAGGCCTGGAATGCACTCCCTCTTAACTCTTTTGCCACCTTCAGAGCTCCTCCCCCATGGGGCCTCTGGCTAGTGCCTCCCCCACCTCAAATTTCCTTGCCTTTCTTTTGGTGATTTCCATGGTTACTTGGTGTTTCCTCTGATGAAGGTAAGCTCCCTGAGGGCAGGGTCGGTTCATTTTTATGTTTGAGTCTTCGGCATCTAGCCCAGTGAGGTGCTCCATCAGTGCTTCTATTGGACGCCCATCCTGACCAGCTGATTTCCTCCTGTCAAACATCATCCACTCACCCCCCCCCAATAAAACGAGCCCCTTCCTTTTCACAATCTGCTACTAACTGCTAATCTTGGCCAAGTGGCTGCTCAGGCCGCTCCTGGGCCAAGGAAGGTTCTTGGACCTCAGGGTTGGCAAGGCCTTCCAGCCACTCGGGGTTTCTGTGGATCCCTCTTGCTTCCCTCCCCCCACCAGGAAGGAGCAGCAGGGGCTCTAGCTGGACCCCCAAGGGGTCATCTGCTCCAAGGCTCTGCCCACTTCTCATTTCAGGTGAGAGGCTTCCATTGGTCAAGGACCACACTAAAGTGGAATATATAAGAGAAGGGCCAAAGAGGCTCAAATCCCCTCACCAAGCCACACAGAGCCCAGCGAAGCCCCTCACTAAGCCGACTGAGCACAATGGCTCCTGTGTTTGTCACAGAAAGGCCTTCACAACCTTCCTCATCGTCTCCTACTCCCTCTATCCATCTTCAGCCGAGGCACACTGGCCTTGTTCTCCAAACTCCGTGTGGTCTACCATCTCCTTGCCTTTATCCAGGCTGGACCCCCATGACTGTTGGGGCTCCTCTTCAAGAATGAAGGACAAACAACAACCCTTCCATGAATGTGATGAATTTCCTCTTTACCTCCTCCTCCTCCTCTCACCCCCCACCACCATCACTACCACCACTACCACCTCTACTGCTACCACCGCCGCCACCATGCCACCATGCGCACCACTGCCGTTCCCACTGCTACTACCGCCATCACTGGTAGCACCCCCAGCATCACCACCGCCATCATGAGCACTAGGGCGCTAAGACCACCGCTACTATTGACAAGAATAGCACTTACATAGAGCTTTCTGGTAGAAAAAGTACTTTGCAAATAGTACCTTTATTCATCCTCAAAGCAAACCTGGGAGATAGGTGTCATTTTTAACCCCCATTCTTCAAAGGTGGAAACTGAGGCTGAGGAAGATTAAGTGACTTGCCCAGGGTCACCCTGCCAGTAAGGAGCAGGACTTGTATTCAGGTCTGTGGGGCCAGCACTCCTTCTACTGTGTCCCCTGACGGGACATTCCCTGTATTTCTTTAAAATCCAGTTTCAGTGCTACCTCTGACTGAGGCAAAAAAGAGCAGAAAGGAACAGTCAGATAGAAAGGAGGAAAACTAAGAGGGAGCATGAGCGTGGAGTCCCAGAGAATCCTGTTCACCTGGAGAGCTTGGCCCAGTGTCCGCAGCCACAGCCGGGTCAGGGAGGACTCAGCCTGAGAAAAGGCCTTTGAGCCTAGCCCCAGAGAGCCTGGCTGGTACCCACAAGGCTTAGGAACCAGATGACAAGGGGGCCAAGAAGTGAGGGGTGGGGACTGAGAAGCAGGAGTCTGAGAGAGGGAGCAGAGATGATGCCCAGGTGGCCTGGGCGGCCCACCCCTTCTCCCCAGAGTGAGTTGGGTCGGAGAGGGGCTAGGACAATCCTAAAAAAGGTGGGTGGTCCTGCATTGTTCTAGAGCTTCCCAAGCTCCAGAACCCCCCACACACACCGAAAAGAGCAGCTGTTCCTTCCTCCTGATGACTCACCCAGCAGGGACATGTGGTGGGGCGACGGAGGGGCAGGGCCAAGAACTTATTTTGGGATCCAGGTGACAAAAAAGGAAGAGATGAGGAGGTCAGGAGGGATTCTGAGAGATCTGGGAAGAGAGGGGCAGCAGTCCCACAAGGACTCTAGAGAGAGACCCTCCCGGGTCATTCTGCGGCCTGGTGCCTCTCTCCTTCCTGGCCAGATGTTGATTGTATCCCTTGGGGTATGTGGAACCAAGAAACCCTTCCTTCTACCCCCAACACCCCCCACACACATAGATAGGGAGACAGTCCCTCATGGTGAAGAACCGAGCTTCTCAGGGAAGCTCCCATTTTAGAGAAGAGGGAAGTGACTTACTCAGTCCCCCCCAGCTGATGGTGGACCCGGGGCTCCCAGCTCCCAATCTGGGACACCTTTTTGTATCTTAGATCTTAGTCTGCTAGCTGTAAGGCTGTGCTATGATGGGGTCTTGGCTATCCCCAGAATATATCCTGAGGTCATCCATTCCCTATTCAGATGGGTCCAAACCCATCTCTACTGTCAGATGCCTTGTCCTTGTCTGTAGATGTCTCTCCTCTGCTCTAAACCCTTTGGATGTCTCCAATTGCCTCTTCAACAAAATTTAGATTCTTGGCGTTGAGCATTTGGTCCACTACAATTTATCTCTGGGTTCCCTTTCCATCCTTATCTCTAATCATGATGGACTCTTGTTCCCATCTCCCTGAGAAACACACACACACACACACACACACAGCCCACAGAGTCCTCTAACCAAGTTGTGGAACACTGGCTAAAGGAAACTATCAGGAATCATAGGATTGGGGTTCAAAACCTGCCTCTTCCATTTACTACTTTTAATAACCTTGGGTAACTCATTGCCATTAACCATTCTGGGCCTCAGTTTCCATCTTAATAAAATAATTTACCTAGATGACCTTTGAGGTCCTTTTAGCCCTATAGTTAGGATCCTAAAATCCCTTCACCTCTATGGACCTCGGTTCCCCCCTTTATGAAATAAAAGAATTTGCCTAGATGACCTTTAAGGTCTTCTTAGCCCTATAGGTGGGATCCTGAGTCTCTTCACCTCTATGGGCCTCAGTTTCTCCTCTGAAAAACAAGGCCTCTGAGTCCTTTCCAGTAACTAGGATCCAGTGAACTATTCGCTGTCCTCAGGACACACATCCTGAATTCTTTGCCCCATCCATCCCTTTGCTCTTGCCACTGGTACGCCCTTTCGCCCATCTCCACACCTGTCGGTGTCCCCCAGCCTTGAAGGCTAGAGAAGCCTCAGAGAAGCCGAGCCTTTCACTTCCACCAGAAGTAACCTTTGTCTTCTCTGATCTCTTAGCACTTTGTACTCTTCTTAGCCTGGCTCGTGTGTCTCTGCCTGGCTTATCTCCCCCTCCTAGAGAAGCAGCTGGGGCCGGAGGAAGGCTGGGAATGGGTATCTGGCTTTTTGCTGATCCAGTTCCTGAGAAATAGGATTTTATAAATGTTTGGTGAATGAATGATTGTATGTTGGGGTCCTCAATGCAGTGACCTCCAAAAACAGCTTCTCAGATATGGAGGCCCAAGTAAACTCACTCTTTCCTACCTGCACTTGGTAGGGTCCAAATCCACCTTCTTAACTGGCTATACAACTTTTTAAAAATTTTTTTGTTTTGTTTACCATTATTTATTTTTATTTATTTACTATTATTTTTTACCATTAACAGTAATTCTTTTAACATCTTGAGTTCCAAATTCTCTCCCTTCCTCAACCATCCCTTGAGAAGCAAGCAATATGATATGAATTATACATGTGAGGGGGGGTGGTTAGGTGGTGCAGCAGAAAGAGCACTGACCCTGGAGTCAGAAGGACCTGAGTTCAAATCCTGCCTCAGGCACTTAATAATGACCTAACTGTGTGGCCTTGGGCAAGCCACTTAACCCCATTGCCCTGCAAAAAAGTTATATATGTGAGATCATGTAAAGTATATTTCCATATTTAGCTGTATGACAAGCTGCTTAGCCTCAGTTTCTTTTCCTGTAAAATGGGAATCATGACAATTCCTACTCGTGGGATTGCTTTAAGGACCAAAATGAGGTCATAGCTATAAAGCATTTTGCTTTGCAAATTGTCAGTTATTATTACAGATCATCAAGTGGGCATGATCAATCATCCAGCCACCTCCTGGCAGTGGCCTTAAACTGTTAAAACAGAAAATTTCGCAGACCTTTAGGATACCCTGCTGTGCAAAGGAGATACAAGGTCATTTAACGGGGGACGAGCTGGCGCTGCCCTTATCTTTATGGCTAGAATATCATGTCCCTTTCCGCTCGAGCAGCCTCAGGGGGGCAGGTCCTTTTCTGGAAGGGGTGAGGGTAGGGATGGGCAGCAGATGATTCTAGAGCCTCCTGTCTAGTTAACAAAGGCCAGGAAGTGGACGCTGAAGCTTCCGGAAGCCTCGGCTTCCCATGACCTTGATGGCTCTCGGCCAGACCCCTGGGGAGATGGAAGCCTGGGCGGTGAAGAAGGGTCACCCTCCTGGGCTGCTTCTGGGAATCACGAAGACTTAAAATTCCAGAGGTCCCGGAAAAGGCTTTGTGTGAAGAGTCACAATAACAACTGAAGAATCATTAGTGATTCCACTGGACACTAAGATTTACAAACGCCTCGTGTGAAGCATCCCATTGGAGCTTCATAACGCTCATTAAGGCAGGCGATATCTCATTTTACAGATAAGGAAACCGAGGCAAGTAGCATTTAAGTGGTTTGATATAGTGAATCAGGTTCAGAAGTGAGATTTTTCACCTGATCTAGTCTCCAAGCGCAGCATTCAGATTGCATCTCAGACAGCCTCAAAGAGCCCCAAAGTCACCCCCAAATCAAAAGGGGTCTTAAAACCCCACATCATTTTATAGAGAAGGAAGCCGAGGCCCAGAGAGGGTGGCTGGTTTGCCAAAGATCACACAGCCTCGGCCCAAAAGGCACATCTTTCTGGAGAGGCACCAATGTTCATAGCCAGTTGCTACAAGAGCTGGCCTGGGAGCTGGAGGCAGCTCTGAGGCGGGAGGGCTGAGAGCTTGGCAGGGGTGGGGTGGGGATGGGGTCAGAGAAGGCGTCTTAGGGCCTCTTGCGCTGCCCACCCGGGGCCTGGAGGATTGGGGTGGAGGTCTGCCGCCTGCCCAGGGGATAGACAAGATGGGGCTGAACTGCCCTCTGGTGGAGAAACCAATTATAGCAGCTGCACCCACTAAGGTGCCAGCCAAGCAGCAAGCGGCCCACTCCCCAACGCCCCTGCCTCTCCGTAGGATGCCCTGGACTTAGGTCTTCACAGCGGCAACCCCGACCCCAACCCAAGGGGCCGGGATTAGTGCTGGTCTCTCCAGTGGATTCGCAGTGATGACCTATCCCTTCTTCGGACCTCCCAGCACTTTTCCTAGCTCTGAACAGACTCCCTAGGAGAAAGCATGGTCCCTGCCCTTATGGAACTGAAAGGTATATGGCCTGTGCCTCAAGTTCAGATTGTTCACACAATAGTGAGAAATAAAGGCCCGGGGTGACCAAGCTTGGCCCCAGAGAAGAATCCTCTCCCTTCCTTTCTTTGGACAAGCAGGGATTATGGAAGTGGAACATTACCAGACCAGGGGAATGGGCCTGGGCTGGTTTGGCTGTTTTTCCTCCTGTTTTCTTTCTTTTTTGACTTTTCTTACAAGGAATGGCTTGCTTGGGAGGGCAGTCGGGAAGGATATAGTCAGTAATGAAGATGCGAGACTTTGGGCAAGTCACTTAACTTTATTGCCTTGCCAAATGAAAAAGATTTTTTTAAAAAATGAAGGTGCAAAAAAAATTGTATTAGACAGCAAAGTGCTATGGGAGATTTGAGGAGATCAGGGAACCACGTCAGCCCACTGAGAGCGCAGGGAGGAGGCCTGTCAGTAGAGGCCACATTTTTAAGCTTCCATACTCACAGCCTAACAGATGGGGTCATGAGCCACTGGGGTTGGAAACCTTCATCCCTTGGAGGCCTGTGCCTAGGAAGGAGCGGTCTCTCCATCCCCACCCAGCAGAGACTTGTCTTCAGGGAACAGATCCAGTCTATCTTGAGACCGGCCAAGATGCCTTCCCAGCGTGGAGAGCATCCACCAGGGTTTCTCTTTTGCCTACAGAAGCCTTCCTGTGGGCCAGCTAGGTGGTGCAATGGTTAGAGCACCAGCCCTGGAGTCAGGAGGTCCTGAGTTCAAATCTGACCCTAGCTGGGGTCACTTGGACAAATCACTTAGCTCCATTGTCTGTCAAAAAAAAGGGAAAAAAGAGATAAAATACAGAAGCCTTCCTGAGCCTCGCCCACTCTGAGCGATATTAAGATAGCCAAGGCCTTTAGTGGAGGATTGTCGTATACAATAAATAGTTGAAAATGATAAAAATTTTAAAAATAATAACAAAAACTTTTTGAGTGGGAGTGCAGTTCAGACTTATGATTTCACTGGCATTAGGAGCTTCCAGTATGGAAACTCCCTCCATCACTGCATCTGAAACCACCTGGGAGTCTCAGATTTGGAGGACTGAGGGTGGAGGTCTGCTGCCCATCCAGGGATAGACCACGATGTGGCTGAAGTGCCCTCTGGTGGAGAAACAAATTATAGCAGCGCACCCACTAAGATGCCAGCCAAGCAGCAAGCGGCCCACTCCCCAACACCCCTGCCTCTCAGGGTAGGGGAGGAGAGCAAGGCCGCAGAGCATTGTCCGTTGCCTTTATTAACCTTCCGTCTCTCCTTGTCTACACACAGACTGAAAGGGGTCTTGGTGGGGCCGCCCTCCGACAACACGGTGGACCTGTCAGGCATCTCGCTGACATCCCGAGACCTGGAACGGCTGATGGCCTACCTGCAGCGTTGCGGGGACCAGGTGGGCAGCCTGGAACTGGGCTTCACCGACCTCACCGACGACATGGTCCTCCGACTGCTTCCGGCCATCAGCACTCTGCCCCACCTCACCACCCTGGCCCTCAACGGCAACCGCTTAACGAAGGCCGTGCTCCATGACCTCACTAACATCCTCAAAGACCCCAGCAAGTTTCCGTGTGTCACATGGATTGACTTGGGCAATAACGTGGACATATTCTCTCTGCCCCAACCCTTCCTCCTTAGCCTCCGGAAGCGCTCTCCCAAGCAGGGCAACCTGCCCACCATCTTGGAGTTGGGTGAAGGGCCTGTAGAGGAGGAGGAGGAGGAGGAGGAGGAGGAGGAGGAATGTGAGGACAGTCTGCCCAGCGAGGCAGATTCTGCAAAGAGCCTTTCGGGGACCGAGAAGGAGTCTGCTCCCCCAAAAGCTAAGCAGACATGACATGGAGGGAGAGGATGGGGTTACTTTTATGGAAACCTTGGTCCAGAGGGTTGTTGCCTGGGCAGCTTCTGACCAGTGACTTCACCAGGAAGCTTCCTCTTTGGACAGCAATCAGCCTTACCTAGTCTCATGGGAGGGTGGAGGGGGCTAGGCAGAAGCAGCCCTGGGGGGGGGGGGGGGTGACCTCTCAGGGCCTATCCTATTTCCACACATCCTGGCCTTGCCCCTTTCTAGACTGAGGTACCTACAGCAGGTCCCCCGGACTGGGTGGGTCCGACCAAGCGGAGAGCGTCCCATCCCCAGCAGAGGGGCAGAGGAGGTAGCCGATCCATTCCTCGGGTTGCTGCCTCTGACCACCTCCCAGGCTCTCCCCCTCCCATCCCTCTCTCCCGTGTTGTATGTCCGTGATGTTAGCCACCTCCTAGAAGCCTTCCCTACTCTCCTCCAGGCCCCAGGCCTGTCTTCTGTCTCTGCCCATGCAGCCATGGGAGATGGATCTTAGAGATCTTCTGGTCCAACCCCCTTCTTTTACAGCAGGAGAAACTGAGGCCCAGAGTGGGAGAATGATCTGTCTGTGATCCCCTCGGTAGGAGGAGCAGCTTAGGAGAGAGGTGCCCAATGACCCTGAAGAGACCAGCAGTCTTGGGTTCAAGAAATCCATTCTTTCTAGAGAAGGCCCTGGAATGTGGGGGAGAAGGGCTCCTCTAGGGACTGACCCTTCAGAGCAAAAGCAGGAGGTGGGTGCCAGGCCCCCCAAAAAGAGGAAAAGAAAAGGAAGGCGGATCCACCTAGGGATCTCCCCTTCATCCAGTTTACTCACGGCCCCTTGTCCCAGGGACCAAGCCCCAAGCCTGAATTCACCTCCATCCCTGGATTCAGAATGCCCCTCCCTGCTCTGGAACCCACCTGGCTGCTCTAGAACCACTGCCCTTACCAGGCCAGAGCCCCAGCTCTAGACCCCCAGTGTGGTCAGAGGAGCGGCAGCCCGGTCCCACACGGGTCCCCGCCGGGGGACGGGGGGTGAGCCCTGGCCCATTACCGTCTCAGTGTCTTCACCCCAGCCACAGGTACGGCCTGGTGACTTGGGGGCTTTTTTAAGGTTGTCTTTTGTACAGTTTCCCAGTATCCAGAGTCAGTTCCTGTCCAGGCTCCCCCCCATCCCCCGGCCCCCCAAGTCTGTCTGGAGCCTGTCTTTGTCCTGTCACTCCCTTGTCTCCTCCCCAGGCCTGACTAGACTCCAAAGCCACCACCCCATTCCCCCCTTGTTAGAAATAAAGGCTCCGGCCAGAGTCCAGACCTGCCTGCCTCCCCGGCCGGCGGGAGGGTGGGCAGTCTAGTGGTTCCCGGGGGCTGGGGGGTGCATCTGCCCCATGGGAGGGGCTTTGGGGGCACAGGCCGGCCCGGAGCTCCCCGCTCCTGCCCACAAGCGCCACCCCAGCCCGGGGTGCCCGGGTGGGGGGAGCTGCAGGAGAGGGCACCCGCGCCCACTCAGCGAGCATCTTCCCCGGTGATTCCTCCAAGCCCCCTTTTCCCTTCCCCCCCCATGGAGTCCGACCTTCCCAGCCCCCCACAGCGGGCCCGCCAGGCCAGGCAGACGGACTGCAGGACAGGGGAAGGGAAGGCAGGACAGCCCCGAAGTAGCGGGACAGCTTCGCCTGGGAGGCGGGGGGCGGCCGCCCCTGTTGCTGAACCAGTTCTCCGCCAGGCCCTGCCCGTCTCTAGGCACCTGGTCCTTTGGAAAGAGCTGGGTCAGAGGATGCGGGCTCAGATTTACCACCCGTGTAACCTTGGCCCGAGCCGCATCATTTCCCCGGACCTCAGTTTCCACCGACAGAACGTGAGCGGTTGGGCCAGAGCCGGCCCAGGCCATAGGTTCGGGCCCCAGGGGCTCCCGCGGCCGTCCCCCGGCCCCCGGCGCTGGGCCTCGGCCTCGGGTCCCAGCGTGGGGAGGGACAAGGCTGAGATGAAGCGAGGCCAGCCAGATGGGGAGGACGAAGGCGACGAGTGAGCTCACGCAACCTTTGGAGGTTCCTAGGGATTGTTGGGAAGAAAGGAAAGAAGCGAGATCCATCCCTGCTCTCAGCTTGGTCCTAATAGGAAGGACCGCCAGGAGCCGTGGCCGGTGAAGGCCTAGGGGGTGGTTGGGGAGCGCACTGGCCAAGGAGAGCGATGGCCTTGGGCTGGCAGCTCCTCACGCTCGTGCCCAGATACTGAGGGCAGGGCAGAAGGGGCGCAGGTGAGCAGGGAAGGAGTCCGGAGGCAGAATCCTCTCGGGGACCCCAGATCCCTCCCGGGATTCAAGGGTGACCATTCGGAGCCTTTTTCTCAAAGACCGTCCCTTCTGGGATGTCAGCGGGTGTCTGGCCGGGAGGTGAGGGGCACAAGCTGACAGGGAAGGGGCTCGGGAAGGGCGGAAAGCCAGGGATTGGTGCTGCCCCCCCCAAAATCAATCTGCTTCAGTCAATAAACTGATCAAGTGTTCACCGCGCTAAGCATTTTTACCTTTTTAAAACCCAGTTCCTACCCTCAAGGAGCTTCCATTCTAATGGAGAACAGTACAAAATGGATGCGTGTGTGCATATATGCCCATGTATGACCTATGGGCAGCTAGGTGGCACAGTGGGTAGAAAACTGGGCTTGGAATCAGACTCAGACACTAGCTGAGTGACCCTGGGCAAGTCACTTCACCCGCTTGCCTCAGTTTCCTCATTTGTCAAATGAGCTGGAAAGGGAAAGGCCAAACTGCTCCAGTATTTTTGCCAAGAAAATGGAGGCTCAGACCCGCCTGAAACAACACAGCCTGCAGGATGATCTATACAGAGGAGCTAAAAGTCAGTAGCTGCAGCCCCTGCAAAAGTCCTGCGGGAGGTGGATCTGCGCACCTCTGCCCGGGGGAGCTCACAGCTTCATGGGAAGATAGCGGGTCCATTGATGGAGCTTTATAAAATAAACATTCGATCAGCTTATGGCCATTTAGTGGAGTGGGAGGGAGACAACAGCCACCGGGGCATCAGTCCAGTAGGAAGGAGGCAGGTGCCCAGCCAGAGGCAGGGGCAGGCACACGCTGCCCTCCATCAAGGGGTCGGTGGTCCCTTAGAGCTAGCCTACTTCCCCGCTGCCTTCCCTCCTTAGACTGGGCTCAGCTGCCCTAAGAGCTGCCTCCCAGAGCCTGGGTATCCCATAGTGGGGGGCAGGGAGGGAGGAAGACCAGAGACCCCCAGCCAGCTGGGAACCAGGCTGGGAGTTTGTTTATGCTTCTGGCTTCCTCCTCTCCAGACTGATGAGCAGGGAGATAAGCAGAAGGCATCTGGCGGGGATGCCACACACCGCCCTGCTCCATCTCCCCCTGCCCGGAAGCCTGGCTCATGGGCACGGCCAAGCCAACCTGGAGCTGCCAGGCACCAGCTTGCTGGTTCTGCAGACTCGCCCGGTGATAATTCAGTTTCCTCCCAATTGCTCTGGAGGAGGGGGCTGAAGCATTTAGGGGACTGCCTGGGCCCTTGGGGAGAAGCCGCAGGAGGGAAGTCTCCCACCCCGTCCGCGGGAGCTGATGGCTGGGTCATTTTACTCCTCCCTTCGCTGGATGAGCAGGGGAAAGTTGGGGCCAGTCCCTGGGGGTTGTGGATGGACCAAGAACATTGTCTCACACACACATATGCACCCTCACACACACCCCACACCACACACATCCCATACCAAAGCAGTCTCCCCAGGGTACGGCATCTGTGCATCACACAGGTCCGACCTCAGGCCAGCCTTACACTTTGGAGGTGTCCCATTTCTCCCCTCCCTGGCTTGGCCAGGTACCATTTGGTACCCACTGCTGCTCCTAGACCAGCCTCCAGGGCAAAGGGCAGTTTGTCCATTTGCGATAGCTGATAGCCGACAGTTATGTGAATCACCTCATTTGATCCCCAGTGTACTAGATTGGTGCTATTAACTCCATATGACAGATGAGGAAACTGAGAACGAGGTGACTTGCACATTCAGGAAGTGTGTGAGGTGTGACCCCTCATCCCAGGCCTTGCCACCTTTCTGCCTGGCCATTCACTTTGAGTTGCTGGCAGTCTGTGACTAGTGAATGATAAGAGTGCCGTGGCAAATCCATCCTGGGACACCAGGTGGAATCTCCTCAAGATGCCTCAGCTGTTACAGTTGGTCACCCTTTGCAGTGCCCCTCCGGCACAGGGGCAGACCTCTGGCTGCTCAAGTCCTTCCTCAGCCCCTTTTCTTCTAATGACAGGGTTGTAACTCCAGAGGCCACCCAGGGTGATGCCACCCAAGGGAAATGAGGAAGGAGCCAGGAAGCTGAGATCCATACCCAGTTGGTTCACCTCAGAATCCAGGGGTTGATGAATGCACTCTGCCACCAGGAGTCTTTTTTCAAGCTCCTCCCTTCACCCAGTCTACTGCCTCTTTGCCCATCTCAATGCAGCTGTGGTGTCCGCCCTTGGCTTCTCCCACTTGTGACTTTAGGCAAGGTTATCTCTTGGGCCATTGGCATCCACATTGAGGTTGGACTGGATGGCCTGAGGTCCCTGCCAGCTCTCTAGGTTCTCCCACCTATCCCTGCACCCAAGATAACCTTCCCATGCCCACAATGCATGTTCCCTCCCTCACCTATCACCTTCTCTGGTCCTCCCAGCTCAGTGAATCTCTCCCATTTTTCTAGGGCCTTTCCCATGACAACCCTATTTCAGGAAGTAAAATGCTGCCCAAAACTCACTGCCACCAACAAAATAAAATTAAGGGGCTTAGTTGTAAGGACCAATGATCCTAAAGGTATGATTCTAGGCAATGACTTCCCTAGCACAGCTCCCAAGTCTCTATTGAAGCAGGCAATGAGTGTTAAGGCCATATATGTATATTTACACGTGTGACAGATCCTCACATCTGGGGGGTGCCAATACCCTAGGAGGGAACACACTAGATTTCCTTAAGATGGATGACTGTGGAGGAGCCTCAAAATCCTAGGCCCAGTTTGTAAAACTCTGGCCAGGGTCTGCAGCCCTCTGGCTCCCTCCTCAGCCTGGCCTCTTTGTGACAGTAGCCACTAGTCCTTGGGCCCTCCAGGGTCCACTACCCCATAAGCCCAGGTGACTGGGTCAGTGAGATGAGGTCACAGCCAAATTCAATCCAGGGCTTGGGCCCAGTCTGAAATGAAGGTGTGCAGGGTTAGGATTAATTTGGAAATTCCCTGTAGAGGGTGTGGAGGTTGGGGGGGGGGGAGGAGAAACCTCATTCATCACACATCTGTCCTCCATCTTCCTGATGGACTCCCAGCTGCCCCTTGTAGAAGCCACCATACCAACCTGGGCCAGACATCTGCTGGGTTGCTAGGCCTGGTCAGGTGAGCCTGAATGCAAAACACTTCCTACTCAAACTGGATCCCTAACAAATGTCCTCCTCCCCAGCAGGATGAAGGAGCTGGCATCTTGCTGTAGGTGTCCTGCACCTGAAAGGAGGCCCCCCCACTTAAATGGACATGAAGTGGGCAGCTCTGCACACACAGATCAAGGGCAGCAGTAAACAGTTTAATCACATGGATGAAAATAAGAAGTGTCTCA
This sequence comes from Macrotis lagotis, assembly GCF_037893015.1. Taxonomy (NCBI): domain Eukaryota; kingdom Metazoa; phylum Chordata; class Mammalia; order Peramelemorphia; family Peramelidae; genus Macrotis; species Macrotis lagotis. Next base: position 246,489,746 of record NC_133662.1, on the reverse strand, counting down.
CCACAGTAAGGACCTAAACATTCTTGCCTTTTGTTCTACCATCAAGATACCTGACTTATCCAAGCCAATTAAAAGAACCAACTTTGCTTTAGTTTGCTTTTTTGCAAAGCCCAAATTTTATTAGAGGATAGATCCATAACTAACAATACAATAAACACAAAACGGTTTTCTAAAGAGTTTAATTAAAATGAGCTTAAAACAATCAATGCCTTCAGCTGCTATTCTCTACATCCAGATAAAAGTTTAATTAGTACCAACCCTGAATTTAGCAGTTTAGTTTTCCCAACATTTAGCCATTGTTTTTAGAACCCAAGCAGCCCTTTATAACCAAACAACGTAGGGTTATTCTTCCTTTTTCTGTTCCAAGTTTTATCCTGCCTCACTGTCAGACCTGTCATGAGAGACTGCAGTGACAAGAGTGCCAAGGCATTATTTAATGCAAAATGGATATGAAATTTAGGAAACCAATGGATGAACTTCATAATTATAATTCTGGGGAGAAGTGGGACAAGCAATCCAATCAACTCAAATCTGCGTTTAAAAGAATCTAATATGGGGTTAGACCTTGAAATCTTATAATGACATGGAGAAATCATGATAATCTGCTACTAATAATCATTTTTTAACAAATTCAAACCCCAAAAGAGTAAAAGGACTCACACTTAAAAACATTTCACTTAGCATAGAACCAGGGTAAACTCAAATTAAGCCTGGATTTTCCTAAATGTTATCATACAGAGCTTCACTTTATAATTGCAGCTTGTATTTTACAAAAGAGATATTTTATCTTTTTTTATCATGGGATTCACTTTCACCAGTTTACTACTGGAACTTTTAGAGAGGAATCCATGGTTTATCATAGCTTCCTGCAAATCTTTCTATTTAAGAAAAACTTGCTCAACACTTCACTTTCGTCTATCTTACTTGTGGTTCAGATGCCACAGAACTGGGCAAACCCTTTTCCTTTCCAAAGTATCCAAAGATGTAGATGCCCAGGGGTCAGAACACTATTGATTACCAGGCTGGCACCTCTTAGGAGAATTACAATTTTCATTCAAATGTAGGCCAGATTAAATCAAATCCTTTTGTTCAAATGCTTGCAGTACAAACAATAGTCAAATAACAGCCCTAAAGCATTCCTACCAATCAACTACTGGAAACAAATGTCATGAAGCCCCTGGAAGCCACCTGGATCACTCAAAGCAAGTCTTCGAGCCTTCAGATTTCGCTCTGAATCTTTCGGGAGTCTTTTGTGACCTAAAATTACAAATCTATTATTAGCTTCGGTAGTATAGCACAGCAAACATTCTCATTTGTGATCAAAGATATAAATCAGAAAACCTTGGGCTCAACACCAAACAATCTGACGGTAATTCCAGCTTTTTTGGGTGAGTTTTCATCATTTAATATCTTGCTAGCGACTATTAATTTTAATTGAGTACCTTTCCGCCATCATTTGTCTTACCTCCCAGGGAGCGGCTGGGCATGACACGTGCCTGTGACGTTTTCCGATCACGTGGATCCTTCATTATGGGAGGGCAGGAGAGAAGAGGAAAAGCCAGCGTGAGGGAGAAGCTAACGAGCTAAGGCGCAGGCGGCTCAAGCTTGGGCCTGCAGCTCTGCCGGGCGCCGCGGCTGCTCAGACACTCGGTCATCGTCAGTTATCGCATCTGACGGCACTTCCTATGAGTGTGTCATCACTCGGGCCGGGCACCCCAAGCCCTGCCCCTCGATCCAGGGGCACTTTCTGCAAGGCCACGCTGCCAGGTCACTAGAAGTGCCCGCCCACCGCGCCACCCCCAAGCTACCCCTAACACAACCCTCTCCTACCTGAGTCAGCGCTGCCAGGAGGGGCCGGTGGGGGCTGCTGGGCGGGCACGTGCCGGGCACCTCGGGGGCACTCAGGCGGCCTCGGCCGTGACCACGCAGGCTCCGCCGGCTGTGTCATCGCGGGGGCCGCACGGCAGGGCAGGGGCGCCCGCAGCCTACCCGATCTCATCCGGCGCCGGGTTCCCTGAGGAAGAAGCACCGGCGTGAGCGGGGGCCCCCGGCACCCCCACTTCCTATTCCGGCTTCTCATCCCCCCGGGGACCCCGGAGCCGGGGCTGGCAGAGGGGGCGCTCGGACGGCCCCCACATAGTCGCAAAGAGGCGCCGTCCCAGGCGCAGGCGCAGGCAGCACCGGCCTGGCCCCGCGCAGGCGCAGGCAGCACCGGCCTGGCCCCGCGCGCAGGCGCAGGGAGCACCGGCCTGGCCCCGCGCAGGCGCAGGGAGCACCGGCCTGGCCCCGCGCGCAGGCGCAGGGAGCACCGGCCTGGCCCCGCGCAGGCGCAGGCAGCACCGGCCTGGCCCCGGCGCGCTCCCGGCCTCCCTGCCTCCCTGCCCGCCTCCCCTCCGTCGGGCCGGGCCGCACCTACCTCGTGCAGCGGCGCCTCAGCCTCCACCCCCGGGCTCGGAGGCCGGCGCCGGGCCGCCCCGAAGGACCAGCCCGAACGGCCGAGACATGGCGGCGAGCGCGGCGGAGAGAGAGCGAGTGCGCCCGGGCCGCCCTTCTTAAGGGGCCGGGACGTACCATCCCTGAGCGCGGCCGGGGGCGGAGGGGAGCTCGCGGGAATGGAATCGTCCGCCCGGCCACGTGGGCAGGAGCGGGGGCGGGGCTAGGAGCCCCTTTGTGTGGGCCCGGAGAAAGGGCGCACGTGCTGAGCGCCTGCTGTGTGCCCCGGAGCCGGCTTTGGCGCCTGCTGTGTACGAAGGGCCAGGCCGGACGGCGGAGTGCAGGAGCCGCCCCCGGGCACCAGATGCGGGTGGCAGGGGCAGCACCGGAGCCGCAGGGGGCGGACTGCCGGCTCACACACCCCGGAGGTGCCCGGGCCTCCAGCCTGGCAGCCCTCAGCCTTACACCACAGAGAGTGGCCAAGGCCAGAAACGAGTCTGGTCCGTCGTGGCGACTAGAAAGTAGTGGAGGTTAAATGGGAAAGGGTGCTGCTGCTTCAGAAATAAAGACTTTCATAGGGCCAGTTTTGTTTTTGCAAGGCCACGGGCTTAAGTGACTTGCCCAAGGCCACACGGCTAGGTCATGATTAGGTGCCTGAGGCCGGATTTGAACTCAGGTCCTCCCGACTCCACTAGCCACCCCCATAGAGGCAGTTATTAAACATTTACTAGCGCACCCTTTGAGCTGAGCTTTTCTCCTTACCCAGGATTCTTTCTATGAGACTGAGCTGCCTTCCCTTTCCTATACGGGCGATATCTGGCCTAGAGGGAAAGGCTAGTATTGGGATAGCAGTGTGACATCACATTCCTTCATCCACACACCTACTATGTAGCTGCAAGAGGAAATGTTTGTCAGAAAGTCACAGAAAGGCCAGCTAGGTGGCTCAGCAGATAGAGCACCAGGCCTGGAGTCGGGAAGAACTGAATTCAAATCCTCCCTCAGACACTTATTAGCTGTGTGACCCTGGGCGAGTCACTTAACCTCAGTTACCTCCAGAGAAATGAAGTCATTGGAGAGCTTTTAGCATAAAAGTGACCTAGTAAGATTTGCATTTATTTTGTTGGAAGACAGATTGATTGGAGGTGGAATGGCTGATTAGGGAGAAGTGATTTGGAGGCTTTTGTAACAATGCAGATGAGAGCAGATGAGGCTTGGATTAGTGTGGCAATAGAAGGGGACGTGTCAAGAAACATTTATTAAGCACCTACTATGGACCTTCACAGGGAGAGGTTGGGGATGGGACAAGAGTTGGCCAAGGCTTGACTATGTATGGGAAGTGAAGATCTGAAGGTTGCAAACCAGTATATCTGGAAGGATGTTGGTGTCCTCAACAGAAATAAGGACACTGAGGGGCGGCTAGGCGGCACAATGGATAGAGCACTGGCCCTGGAGTCAGAAGTGCCTGAGTTCAAATGCAGCCTCAGACACTTAATAATGACCTAGCTGGGTGGCCTTGGGCAAGTCACTTAACCCCATTACCCTTGCAAAAACCTAAAAAAAATAAATAATAAAGTAATCAATTGAATTTATAAAAAAAAAGAAATAAGGACATTGAGAGGAAGGAGACAGAGTTGGGGAAGAAGACAGACTTGGACAGACCAAGTGTGAGATGCCTGTAGGACATCCAGATGAAAATACCCAACAGGCACTGGGTGATGCTGGGCTTCAGAAGAGGACAGAGATTTGGTCAAAGCACTTAGATCCAAGAAGCATCCACAGAAAGGGAGTGATTGATGAGAGTTTTATTACATAATTTATTGCAGGTTCTATGTATTGCATATATTAATAAATTCAAATCAATACAAATTTATTCAATGCCCACTAAGTATAAGACACTGTGCCCTGAAGATACAAAGACAAGAAATGACAAAGCTCTTTCCCTCGATGACCTTACAATCTTTTTGAAGGAAAATGATATGTATACAAATCAGAAAGATACAAAGTGCAGTGCAATGGAGGCAAAGAAGAGATCCAGATAAGTCCAGGAAAATGGGAGGAGAGGGAGCCCCCTTCCAGCTGAGGAGCCTAGGACCTGGGAAGTGGTAGTATTCAAGCTGAACCTAGAAGGAAGGTCACCAATGCAGGACAAGGATGGGACAATCAGACATTCTGCAGGCCAGTCAATTGGAGGAGACGGTCAGTAATCCAGTTTGGCTTGAAAAGAGAGTGGAGAGAGCAGGGGACCATCCTGCCGAGTGAGTAGGAAAGTGAGACTGGAAGCTGACAGTTACAAGAGCTTTGAACATGAGACTCATTTGACAATTCATTTGGTATCTCTTATGGACTCCTTCACTACTAATGGTTTCCTACAAAGCCTCATTGCCTTGTGGAAACAACTGGAAGGCTGCATCAAGCAGCCAATTGACCAGCATCTATGAAGCACCATCCTAGGGGCTGGGAGTACAGAAAAAGAAGAAAGAAGAACCAGCTCCGGGTTACATTCTAGGTCGTCCTCTGGAAGGTGCTGCCAAGGCTTCCCAGAGTACACGTTAACTGTCCAACTGCAAAGGGTTCATCCCCAGCAAGCTGGCTCCCAGATGATGGTTTTTGGTAGTCCCCACAACTCATGAAGAGGCTTACTAAGATGGAAGGTTGCCTCAGTGGAGGGGACACATACACCGATGAAACTGGGCCTCTGAAGGATGAGATTCCATAGTGTACTGGATGTTAGGGGAGAAGATTAGGGAGATATCAAAGTCGCCCCATGGTGCTCATCATGTCCTGCCCTATCGTCATCTCTCCACCACCGCTGTCTTGCCTCTTCTGGACTGTCAGTTTCTGGTACCAGGGAACCCATTTTTGTTTGGGAAGACAGTGTCTACACACAATCAGAAAGTGAATTACCTCTCAACTCTGTGAATGTAGACACAGCCTGGCCATCTGCCTAGTCCCCATGTGAGAGCCCCCGTATCCAACAGGGTCAACAGGGCTGGTCTTTTAGTTCCTGAGAATGACAGCCAGGCGAGTCCTCATCCCCACAGCTGGTCCCCTGGGTCCACCCTTGCAGGCCCTTAGGGCCAAGGGGATTGATTTGGGGGGAGCTTCAGGGACCCCCCCCCAGGATCAGAGTTTGATGTCATCAAAATCAACCCCCCTCTTTTTAGAAAACAAAGAGGAAAGTTCTTAGCCATAGGACTTAGCAAGTAAATAGCAGATCCAAAGGCCTCCTTATTCTAGATCCAGAAATTTTTATGCTGTATCATGCAACTGCTACTACTACTACTACTGCTGCTGCTGTTGCTGCTGCTGCTATTATTACTCTTGCTGCCACTCCCGCTGCTGCTGCTTGCCAATGATATTTCTACTAATATGCCCAATAAAAGCTAGCATTTCTAGAGGGCTTTTGAGGTCTGCAAATCACCTCACAAATAAATCATTTGACCCTCACGACAGTTGTGTGAGGTAGGTGCTGTTATCCCCATTTTACAGATGAGGAAACTAAGGCTCAGAAAGATAAGTTGGCTTGCTCAGGGACCAACAGCTAGTAAGGACCTGAGGCAGGAGTCAAACCCAGGTATTCCCAGCTCCAAATGGCCCCAGCCGCCTTGCAGAGCATTGGGTTACCATTGGAATAGGTCTTCAAGATCATCTAGATCACTCTGTAGTTTACAGATGTGGAAACAGAGAACAGAAATGATTTATCCAAGGTCACCCTGGTGTGGTACACTGGAGAGGAAACAGGGTTCCATCCTAACCTAAGTGTCGAAGGCAGCTTTACTCTAATATCGCAAGAAGAATTGAGCATGAGAACCCATGTGGGCCCCTGTGCCCAAGATACTTCTGCAGTCAGGCACCCAGGACCGTGGGGGAAGGGCTTCCCTCCCTCCATGGGTCAGCACAGTGGCAGGTTTGGCTCCAGATCTGTCTCCTCGGCATCAGCACTTGATTCCAGGCTCTGCTGCATTGGTCATCGCCTTGCTCAGGAGCTGAAAGTCCGTAGGGGCACCTGGTCCTCTGAGGTTGCTTCTTCCCTGGTCCTTGATGACAGCAGCCGCCTCCAGGCCGTACCTATAACAGAGAATAAAGCTCAAATCATCTGAAGTGGTGATAAGGAGAGAGGGATCGGTCGGGCATGGTGTATCGTTTTAGGAAATCATCGCAGATGGGCAAACACCCAGGGAATGCCCGCCTTGACCCCACATCACCCACAAGGTCAGATCCAACAAACCACAGGGAAAAACTAGAGCAAAGAGAGGGCTATGAGACACTCCCTTTGGATCACTAGATATTGGACCCTCAAGGCTGTCCCAACCAATCCCCTCATTTTCTGAAATTCAGAGAGGCTGAAAGATTCCCCCAAGGTCACCCAGCTAAGAAGCAGAAGCAAAATTTCGATCCAGATCCTTTGATTCCAAATATGGGTAGTTGTCTTTCATGCTCAAAGAGGACCAAAATGACATTACTATGTCGGGATCAGGGTACAGGGTGTCCAATTGTGACTGATCGGGATGAGCTCAGAAGGCTCTACCACGGGTGGCACACAATTACTCCAGCTCTCTTTCAACTCTTCCCCCTTGGTTTCCTTGGATGCTGGATGCCCCTACTGGAGTTCTTACCAATTCTTCTCCCTTTGGCCAGAGAAGCTACTGCAAGGGATTCAGGGTTGTGGTTGGATGAAAAGCACAGAGTCACAAGAGAGAGCCATAAATAAAACTATAGAAATGGAAGGACATTTAGAACTCCCCCCACCCCCCATCCAACACAGAAGAAAACTGAAAATATTTGCCCAAGTTCACAAAGCTGATTAGTATAAGGACCAAAAGTAGTAATCCAGGGCTTCTGATCTCCACCCTGCCCCAAGTCTGGGAATCTTTTTATTTGTTCATTTTATAATGACCCCTTTAAGGAAGGCAGAACCTTTTAATTCTGAAGTGGCCTGCAAATAACAAAAATTAGTATAAATTATATGAATATATAATTTATAATAATTCTCATTCATCTGCCTTTTTAAAAAATACAAACTGCTGATGATGTTTGACCACCATTCTCTAAGAAGACCATGACACCAGGGAGGTGATACCATGACAAGTTGAATTGGATTTGAGTGAGGGAGACAGTGCTAAGTCACCAGCCTCACTTTCTCCTCCAGAGCCATCTAGGTCCAGTGACCAGATAGGAATCAGGAGGACTGAAGATGGCCCTGGCAATCAGGGTTGGATAAGTTACCCAAGGTCACACAGCTAGTAAGTGTGTCAAGTGTCTGAGGCTGGATTTAAACTCAGGTCCTCCTGACTCCAAGGCCAGTGCTCTAATTCTGCACCACCATATTGCTACATGTATTAGGAAACCAAGGCTTTTAAAGGCGTGAGTTCTTCTCCAGGTAGAGAAGAGACTTCAGAGGTTCTCTAGACTAATCCATTCATTTTACAGATAGAGAAATTGAATCCCGGAGAAGAATGGCTAGAGTCACATAGTAAGTGTCTGAGCTAGTAGTCTTGTGTATTTGTATTCACCATTTTCTCTACTATATGTAGGGGCTGAGCTAACTTAATGAGCATTTAATATTTATTAGGCCCCCACTGTATACAAAGCATTGGAGAATGGGATGGGTGTTGTTCTTGGATTTCCATCCCTTACTGAAATTGTGAAATTGTGAAATATCTTGATGCCTTGCCTTCAGGGAGTTCGTTTTTTAACTGAAAATTCTACAGAAATGGGACGGATCAGGCAGGGATCATGTTTTTAAAAAATAACTGAGTAGGGGTGGCCAGGTGGCGCAGTAGATAGAGCACCGGCCCTGGAGTCAGGAGTACCTGAGTTCAAGACACTTAATAATTACCTAGCTCTCTGGCCTTGGGAAAGCCACTTAACCCCATTGAAAAAACTAAAAAAAAAAATTACTAGCTATGTGACTTTGGGCAAGCCATGAATAATTTTTTTTTAAAAAGTAACTGAAAAGATTGAGCCCAAACTTATTTCTTATACCTGTAGAAGATGAGAAAATTCTACATACACACCAGCAGTTACGCCCCTTGATGAAAGCAAGGGAACAGATTGACTTTTAGAGACAATGTCCTACCACAGACCACATCAGAGAAGAGATCATCAAGTTTATGGTCTACAAAGGACCTATACAATCACCTGAAACTGTTAACTCTTTCCTCTACCTTGCTTGGGACCCAGGGGAGTAAGTAGTCATGTTCTTCCTGAGTCCCCACAATAGTCATCTAGATACCAAAAGTCTTAGGGGTGAGAAATGATGGGAAGATTCATCTTTTCTCCATTGGCTGCTGTTGTATGGACAGCTGAACTGTCTGCTCTGGCTACCTTAGATGAGTGTCCCTTGCCTATTTCTGAGATGGTCAGAGCCAGGCCTGGGGGGGGAGCAGACTCACCTGAATGGGCCTTTCCCAGCTCCAAAGTACCCTCTGGTTCTTCCTTCAACGTCTGTAGCTCCTTCTCCCATGTGGCCCAGTTCACTTCCTCTACTCTGTAGACATAATTATCGCAGGATCATAGATTTAATGCTGAAAGACATCTTGGAGGCCTGAATTCAATTCCCTCATTTTAAGAATATACTCAGGCCCCTGGAGGTTAAATGATTTTAATAGGGTATCAGTCAGAATTAGAACTCAGGTTCTTAATAAATAAATGTCTGTTGTTTTATTCATTGCTAAAACATGGACTGTAAGGTTGAGGGAGGCAGCCCCAGGGACCAGATGGGGATTGAGGGATAGGCAGAAGGGTTAAAAAAGTGCCACTGAACTTCAGCTCAAACAGCCCCAAAACTAGTCAATTAAGTCATATCATCAAGTGTTAATTAAGCTCCTGCTGTGTACAGACCCCAACCAAACTAAATGCTAGAGATAAAAAGAAAAGTAAAAACAGTAGCCTGTTTCAAAGCAAGGAATTGCCACCTCCCAATGGGGAGTATTACCGAAAAGAGCAGGTCAGAAACTCTGACTTTATATGAAAGTAAATTTATCCCTCCCTCTCTCCTTGTTACAGAAAAAATATAGAATAAAATTTGTTAAATAATTTTATTTGTATAAATTTTATCTTCTGTTTTTGGTTTCTTGTTTAGTATTCATGAATCTTGATTTAAAAAAATTATGGCTAAAGGGATCTTAAAATCTGGCAGTGATCTGGCCTCTGGAAGCCCCAGTTTACCCCCTCCCACCACTGGGAACCCAGGATCCCTTTCCCAGTTTATCCTTCCCTAGGGAATATCTAAACCAAAGAACCCAAGGCAACTCCCACTTTTGCTGGGCCTTGCTCCCTTTTCTCCTACCCAACTAAAATTTTATGGTTGTTTTCAACTACAGAATAAGTGGTCCCTTGGGTAAGTCACATATTGACTTTGGAGTAATAAGACCTGAGTGCAAGTCTCATTGTGGAGACTGTCCTTGTGACCTTAGGTAAATCACAGCCTCTCAGGACTCAGTTTCCTCATCTGTAAAAGGAGCAGGTTGGATCAAATGGCCTCCAAAGTGACTTAGAAGTGATACAGAGGACTGAATGACGTTGGACTTCATCATCAGGAAGACCTGAGTTCAAACTTGACTCCAGTGTGACCCGAAGCAAGTCACTTCCCCTCTGTTTGCCTCAGTTTCCTCATCTGTCAAATGGGGATTGATAACGGTGCCCCCTCCTCGAGTTGTGAGGGTTAGATGAGACACTGTTTGAAAAGTGCTTCGCAAACCATAGAGGGCTAAATAAATCCCAGACGTTCCCACAATGATGAGGCTTTGAGGGCCTTTCCAGGCTTGAATACATCGCTTCGAAGACATGGGAGTCTTAGTAGACTGGGACCCCAGAATGGATTGACAGTACTGCATGGCAAACGTGAGCTGGGGTCCAGAATGAGGGAGGTGAGACACCCACCTTCCTTGGTCCTCATCCTTCATAGCTGGAACCACCACGGGAATGGACAGACCCATGGCTTGCTGCCATCTTCTGGCAGAGAGGGATATGATGGGAAGTTGGAGAGAAGTCCAACTGGACACCCTGAACCTTCTTGCTCTGTTTCTGATTCTGCCAGGCTTCCTGAACTCTCAGGACCACGTCCCTCCATTTGTCTCCGCCCCCCCATCTTATTTATGTTGCGGGGAATCCCTCTCCCGGGTCTGACAATTTAAAACGTTCCTCTCATTTGGTGAAGAAAGGCTTGATTCCCTTTGAAGGGAGGGAGAACTGGATGGTACTAGTTCAAATCCTTCATTTTACAGATGAGGAAACTGAGGACCAGTCAGTTCATGTCAGAAGCAGACCCTCTGACTCCTTCCTCCCAAGCTGTCCATCGGGGGAAGAGCTGTCCAAGGTCCCAGGAATGGAGCAGCACTGAACCAGACTCTCTGAACCTTGAGCTCTGTGGTTCTTCCACCAATCTTTCCACCATGCAAAGGTCCCTGTATGCTTCTGTCAATACACCCAAGCTCAAATGAGTGTTAGAGAGCTTGCCCTGTCATACTGGCAATCTAATTTGGGGTTCCCAGTCTCCTGAGATGGCCATGGACTGGAAGGGACCCCACAGCATCGTCACTGGATTTGAACATTATGGGGTTTATAGGGCTCTAAAGACTAAATGAAAAGGAGTGAAAGGACATTGGGAGGGAATTATCGATGGATATAGCTCCCTCCTGGGGTGGTAGATGAGCCTTTAAAATAGCCGACCAAATGGAAGGTGTGACTGGAGTCAGATGAGGGCAGGGTCCTGGCATCAGGGAAGCTGACTGAGGTCACCAGTCTAATGTGCTCACCAAACTCCTAGGTAGAGGAGCCTCCACCCCAGCATTATGGGGGAGGTGGAAACTTCCTTCCACTTTCACGATGCCCCACTCCAGCTTACCTGAAGCACCATCTCTCATCGGGCTTCTGGTCCAGAGTGGTGCCCACTGTAAGGAGAATGCCCGACCGTTCCTTCTTCCTCTTGCACCACCAGTAGCCCCTCTCCATCTCGAGGACTGATATGGCCCTCTGAGAATAGAAGAGGTACATCAAGGATGAGCAGAGCCCCCTCTCTCTCAGGTTGGAAGGCAGGGCCCATCGGGAAATGAGAGGAGAGGAGGAGCTTGTGGTCCTGGGACAAATGGGACTGACAGCTATCCTCCTCATAATCAAGGTCCTGGACTTCTGCTGACTTCTGCCAGCCATCATCATCAGGTCTCTGTTCCTGGCCAGTAAGATCATTAAGTCCAACCTCCTCATTTTGCCAAGGAGGAAACCCAGGCACAGAGCAATCAGGTGACTTGGTCCCACTTCCACAGCTCCTTCCTCTTTCTCTTCTATTCCCATATATCCCCAATACCCCAGGGAAGTGATCTGGATATAGAGACCATTCAGTCAAACCCTTATTTTATAAAGGAGGAAACTGAGGCACAGAGAGTGAAGAGATCCACCCAGGTTCACCCATATAGGCAGAACCAGGAATCTCCTTTTCCGGCATCATTACTGCCTTGATATCCTCTGAACCAGAGGAGAGTCAAACCCACCCCATCCCTCTCCTCCAGCATAGACACTGCCATGGAAAGCAGACTGGGTGTGAGTTTGGGCAATCTGGGGCCAACCCCTGGCTCTGCCTATTTCCTCCCTTGCTAAAGGAGGGGACAGAGGCCAAGTTGCAGATTGGCGGCTGCGGGCTGACCTGCAGCTTCCAGATGCTCCAGCTGTCCGTGGCCACGTTGTTGACGGTCTCGCTCATGAGGGCAATGAGCATGTTGAGCAGGAGGATGTAGGTGAGCAGCACATAAGCCAGCAGCAGGAACATGGTGAAGCTCTCAAACTGCAGCTCCTCATGGAACTCCAGTTCCCCCATGCCGATGGTGAACTTGAAGAGCTCCAGGGAAGCCTCCACGAAGCCTCTGTAGGGGACCTTGGCCTCCTCTGCCTGGGACTGGTTGGAGAAGGTGGCCAGGGGGGCTTCTCGGCTCAGGCTCACCAGCGCTGGAAGTCAATCAGTCCATTAACTTTTTTTTTTTTGCTTTTTGCAAGGCAATGGGGTTAAGGGACTTGCCCAAGGTCATACAGTTAAGTAATTATTAGGTGTCTGAAGTTCAGATTTGAACTCAGGTCCTCCTGACTCCAGGGCTGGTGCTCTATCCACTGCATCACCTAGCTGCCCTTCCATTTACATTTAAGTATTCAGACACTGTGCTAAGTTCTGAGGCAGAAGATGGTCCCTATCCTCAAGAAATTTTCCATGGAACGGAGGAGACAGCGTGCACATAATAGCCAGGTGTGCGCCAGATAAATAAGAGATCATCAACAAAGGGAAGATACTAGAGCTAAGGAAAATTGGGAAAGGCTTCTTCTGAAAGGTAACAGCTTAGTTGGGACTTGAAGGAAACCAGAGAAACCAGGAGGCCGAGAAGAGGAGGGAGAGTATGCCAGGCATGGGGGGAGGGAAGGGGGTTGTTTGTCCTTACTTCTGGAAGAAGACCATGACATCAGGAAGGTGACGTCATCACTTGCAGGTGAATTGGATTTAAGTGGGGGAGGGCTGTGCAAAGTCGCCAACCTCAGACAACTAGGGGAAATGCCAGGAGCTGGAGGATGGAGCGTGTTGTTGGAAGAATCCAGTGTCATTGGATCCCAGAGTATGAGGGAGGGTCCTAAGGTGTAAGAAGCCTGAAAAGTAGCACAGGGTAGGGGCTATCTAGGTTATAAAGGGCTAGGTAGGGCAGCTAGGTGACTCAATGGATAGAGCACCAGCCCTGGCGTCAGGAGTACCTGGGTTCAAATCCAGCCTCAGACGCTTAATAATGACCCAGCTGTGTGGCCTTGGGCAAGCCACTTAACCCCATTGCCTTGCAAAAAAAAAAAACCCTAGATTATAAAGGGCTCCAAGCACAAATAAAATTTATAGTTGAATCTGAAGGTAAAGGGAGCCCCTCAACTTTACTGATTAGGAGCATCCAACCTAGGTTTTATGAAGATCAATTGGAAGATGTACTGGCAAGACTTGGGGAAAGACAGTCAGCATGGTGGTGGTGGCTTTCCTGGCAGGAAGGGAAGTGACCTCAGAGCCTGGGTAGGGGGGTGCATCAAGGGGGTCCTTACCTATGGCGAAACCAAACAGGAAGACAAAGTAGACCAAGAGAAAACGCAGTAGATCTCGGAGGATGACCTGGAACAGAAGGGGAACCCCATCAAGGGACAATACCCTGGAGTCAGAGACCCCACACTCCCAAACTAGAAGGTATTAGAATTTGAACTCGGCTCTTCCTGACTCTAAGTCTTATGAACTCTAGACTCTACACCACATGGCCTCCTCTGATGAGCAATCTGCTAGGGAGGAACCAGCTAACTATTCAGTCTGACTCAATTCCACAAACATTTATTATGTTGTCACCCTCCCCAGAGGACGATTTAACACTCACAGTATATATATATATATATATATATATATATTTTGCTTTTGCTAGGCAATGGGGTTAGGTGACTTGCCCAAGGTAATTAGGTAATTAGTAAGTGTCTGAGGCCGGATTTGAACTCAGGTCCTCCTGACTCCAGGGCCGGTGCTCTATCCGCTGCACCACCTACCCACCCCTCACAGTATATTTTTCATAATCGATTGATCATAGGTGTCTTAAGGAAATGCTTACTGATTGATGGTCCACTGATAGGAGCCTTCAAATCTTGGAGTACTACTGGGTCTTGTTGCCCAATTTTACCTGATCTCAGTGGGAACAAGACTAATGTTCTCCTGTTTTTCATCTGCGCAGTTCAGAAGACCCCTGAGAGCTGGGGGGGTGGGGGTACAGGGATGCACCCACCTTCTGTATCATGACACTGTAGATGCCAGTCTGTTGGAAGCCACGGGTGTAGTAGAGTAGGTTTATCCAACCCAAGACCAAAGAGAAAACCAGGATGGGCAGGTACAAGCTGAGCTCTAGGAAACACAACACTTGGGCCACCACCGAGGTTAGTGCCTGGATTAGACTGGGGGAGAAGACACCAGCATCAAGGCCTCTGACAGCAGAGGGGGCTCCCCAAAGACCACCCTGACACCCTGCTCCCGGGAATACTTGCTCAGGGCCGCCTGTACACACTCAGAGAGATTCAGACCAATATCCCTCACAGAAGTAATGTAGGCTAGTGGGGAGAGGTCTCATGTTGGAGTCCCAGATCCTGGGTGCAAATCCTAATTCTATCCCTTAGTACCTCTGATGCTCCATTTCCTTATTTGGAAAAAAAAAAGGGAACGGAATTGGGTGACTTTTAAGACCATCTCTATTTCTCTGACAAGTCCCAGTTTAGAAAGAAGGGATTATTTAAGAATTTCTGGCTCCCTTTCCACCCAGTTCCCAGATAAGCCTTTTCCCATTCCAAAGAAGGGAGTGGAGAGATAAGAAAAGGGGAGGAAAGCCAGGAGCTAATGAGAGTAAGGTTCAGAATTAGTCTTGGATTCCCCTCTGTGGAAACAGGAACAGGGACTAAGCTCTCCAGAAGTTGGTCTGGCCATCTGGCCCCTTCATCTGGGGGCCAACAGGCCCCAACATCATATTCTCTTAAGTCTAGGAGATTCTCACTTAATTTCTTTCCCTAAATTTCTGCTCAATTTGCTTAATTTATCTGAGACTCAGTTTATCCATGTATATAGTAACCACAACATTGTAAAGACTTTAGAAGGCAAGGACTCTGACCAGTGAAATGATCCACCCATGAACCCCTGGCAGAGAGGTCTCCAAGGACAAAATGTGGGGATTTGTTTTGTTTGACTGTACATGTCAGATGGGGAAAATTATCCCTGCTCTGCCTGCCTCATGGACTTTTTGAAAATTGAATGAGATAATATAGGAAAATCAAACTGGAAGGGACCTATAATCCACTCCCTTCTCCAATTTTAATAAGAAAGGTGTCCAAATCCACTAACCAAGTACAATTCAATATTATAAAACATCATATAGATGCTATCTGTGATTTAGACAAGACCTGTGATATGTATTATATGGAATATTCCCAGATGAGGAAACTCTTCATCAATGCAATCTGACCCCTGTTACATAACTCATAGTCTTAAGGGAGTAAAGAATAAGAGTATGCATTAATTGGGGAATGGCCTAAAGTTATGATTTATGAATGCAATGGAATGTTATTGGTTTCTGAGAAACCTGGGAAGACTTTATGAACTGAAGCAGAGGGAAGGGTGCAGAACCAGGAGTATAAGATATAGATGATACAGATGATATAGACATAGACATAGACATAGATACAGATACAGATACAGGTAGAGGTAGAGGTAGAGGTAGAGAGAGAGATAGAAATAGAGATAGAGATTAGATATAGATGATATAGGTATAGGTATAGATATAGGCATATATATATATAGAGAGAGAGAGATTATATAGATGAATATAGATATAGATGTAGCTATATAGAGAGATATATTAACCACAACATTGTAAAGACTCTGAAAGACTTAAGGCTTGACCAGTGAAATGACCCATCCACAAACTCCTGGCAGAGAGAAGAAAGTCTCCAAGGACAAAATTGTTTTGTTTGACTATATATGTCTATAGGAGGAGTTTTGGTTTTCTTTCTTTTGGGGGAGGAGACATTGGGAGAGAAAGATAATCATTAATTGAAAGAAAAGTAATTAATTTTTTTAATCATCTAGGGCACAAAATAACTTAAGCCATTTGCCCAGAAACAATGAGCCAATAGGTACCAGAGGCAAAACTTTTTGAACCCTTACCTTTCTGACTTAATGATTGACTTTCTATTATGGCAAGCTGTTTCACATTTATCATTATGATAATCTTTCAAATAAAGATATTTGCATCTGAAGAATAATTTTGTTCAGTTGTGTCTGACTCTTTGCAAAAAACCCCACATCTGGGGTTTTCTTGGCAAAGGTACCGGAGTGGTTTACTATTTCCTTATCCAACTTGATAGAGGAGGAAACTGAGGTAAACAGGGTTAAGAGACTTGCCCAGGGTCACACAGTGGCCTGAGACCAGATTTGAACTGAGAGAGATGAGTATTCCTGTCTTCACCCTGCACATGGTAGGCTTGCAAAATACAAATCTTATCTCATTTGATCCTCACAACAACCCTGGGAGGTAGGTGCAATTCTTATCCCCATTTAATAGATAAGGCAGAGGTTAAGTAACTTACCCAAATCTAATGTCCGATCCTGGATTTGAACTCAAATCACTGACTTCATGTCCAGAACTCTGTCTATCTATTATGTCATTATCTACTTTGTCTCATAAGTTTATTGTGATGTGTGAGCATTAGCATGTCATTAATGCTTTTTTTTTAGGGTGTTTTTTTTTTTGCAAGGCAATGGGGTTAAGTGGCTTGCCCAAGGCCACACAGCTAAGTAATTATTAAGTGTCTGAGGCCGAATTTGAACCCCGGCACTCCTGACTCCAGGGCCAGTGCTCTATCCACTGTGCCACCTAACTGCCCTATTAATGCTTTTTAAACCTCAGTTTCCTCATCTGTAAAATGCTGTAGTTAGATGTGAGGACCCTTCCAGTTATAATTAGGTTAAACAGCACAGGACAAGCCACAGTCATTCTCTCAGTCATTCTACTATAAGGGAACTAGAAAAGATCCAAAATGAATTTCCCAATGAGATAAACTATGGGCTGAGATTAGACCATACTGGAGGCTCTTCTGGGTCTATGCAACAACCAGCAAAAAAAGATGGCAAGATAATAGTGCTGTGTGACTTTGGGCAAGTCCCTTTCTCTCTCTGGGTCTCGGTCTCCTCCCTATAAAAATAAGGGAGTTAGTCGATTCAATCACTGAAGTTCCTTCCAGTTTGGACATTCTGGGGTCCTAAGTAAGAGGGGACACACAGATCCTGGATCTGAGACGGGGAAGCAGGAAACTCATCCCCAAACATCTTGGAACATACATGAGGATCTCAAAGTAGCTATCAATAAACGAGGTCCAGATGAACAGGCGTCTCCTCCAGAAGTATTGGAGCTGTCCAGGATACAAAAAATGAGAGAACATGAGAGATGAACCTGGATCGCAGGTCAATCTTGCTACCAAAGTGGGCACCCTCCCACCCACTTGGGACATGGGAAAATTCAAGTAGACAAGGAGCTCAGGGAAAGGAAATCCCTGCCTTAACCATCCTTGACCTCAAGGTCCAATGGAGAAAGAGAAAGAATTTGCCAACCCTATAGAGACCCCACAGAAGTAGATAGCAAAATGCAAGAGTTAGAAGAGTTAGAAGAGTTTCATCATATTCAAGCCAACTTCCTCTTTTTTTACAGAGGTGATTCGAAAACAAGGTCTAGAGGAAGAGAAATGATTTGACCCAGGTCACACAGTCCTTTAGTGGAGGAATTCCAGCTAGGGTTCAGGTCTTTTTGCTTCCCCATCTAAAGTCCCTACATATTGATTACACTATTCCCTGAGTCCCAGGCCTGTGCTTCCTTCCATTCCAGATACACTAGTCAAACATTCTGAGAAAGTTTCAGGGTCAGCGTATGGGCTGAGAGATTTTCCAACCCCTGATCATTCTTATCTCTGAGACCAGGCAATTAGATCCTTTCACCTCTTGCTTCTTTCCTCCTCTCCAACTATAAGGCAGTAAATTCCCTTTTCCCTTTCCCTATGTGGTATCATTCTTTTTTTTGTGTGTGTGGTATCTTTCTTTACCGGCTGTTCTGTCTCCTCTACCTTTCTTCACATGGGAAACTGTCTGAGGGCAGGAGGATTCTTATTCTTACTCAAAGGTGACAGGGAAACAAAAGATCTGGATTGTGGTCCCAACTCTGCCTCTTACTAGTTGTGTGACCTTGGGCAAGTCATTTGATTTTTCTGGAACTCAACTACCATCTCAGTAAATTAAAGGTTTTGAACTAGATGACTTCTGAAGTTGCTTCTAGTTCTAACATTCTGTAGAATGTTCTTCCCTTCTTCACAAGGGTTTTGTCTAGGAAGGTTTTCCATTTTGGGAGAAATTCTCTGTGGTCTTTTCCCCCCCCAGAAAGGTGGTGGGGAGTACAGTCCATAGGGGGTCTCCTGCATCCGTCCTAGGATTACATTGGCTCACAATTGAGCAGGGTCACAGGAGCAAACAGTTTCAATAGATTTGTGGAAGGGACGAAATTCTATTTTTAAAGTATTTAAGAACCTCTCATGTCCCAGGTCCCAGGTTATACAGACAAAAGAGAAAACTCTGCCCTCAATGAGTTTACTTTCTACTGAGGGCAAACAACATGTATAAAGAAAATTCAATATAAAATACAGGTCAATTGATTTCTTGGGGAAGATACTAGTAGAAGGGGATGGGGTGGGGAAAAATGTTAATCAGAAGAGATTTTCTATAGGAAGTTTAGGAAGGGGTGGGACAGAAAAAAGAGAGGGGGGAGAAAAATGCGTAACTTATAAATTTGTAAATGGATGAACGAAGAAAAACTACCATAGCATGTAACTGGAAAAGGAAAATAAAATTTCAATTAAAAAAAAGAAAATGAGAACAATCTAGAAACCAAATAATGCTAAAAACTAAAATCATGTAAGTTAAGCATCTCCATTGCATATTAACTACTATATCCATAATTTCTATGACCACTCTAAAAAAAAAGCAGCACTTGTCCCATCAGGATGTGGGTATTATGGGATAGTTAAGTGGCGCAGTGGAGTCAGGCGGACCTGAGTTCAAATCCGGCCTTGGACACTTAATAATAGCTGTGTGTGACCTTGAGCCACAAAAAACAAAAACAAAAGGTATGAGCGTGTTAAAAGTCGTGTGACCTGAAGCCTGGCTCCATTTTCAAATCTGCCACCAACCATTCGCTATGAGGAAGAAGGAAGAGGCACTCACCTGGCCGAAGAAGAGATAGAGTCCTCCAAAGAGAATGAAGATGTGGCCCAGCAGCAGCATTGAGTTGCCCACTGTAGCTTTCAGGGGAATGAAGTTCTAGAAGAGAGAATTCCAGAGTTCTCCTCAGGCTCCCAGTCCTCTTATCAAGGGCTGACTCTCTCCCATCCCCTTCTATTTCCAATCTTGATCCAGAGAAAGATCTCATGATCTCTTCCTTACCTTAACATTCACTAGCCATGGGGGGAGGCAGCTAGGTGGATAGAGCACTGGCTTTGGAGATGGGAGGATCTGAGTTTAAATGATGCCTCAGACATTTAATAATTACCTAGCTGTGTGGCCTTGGGCAAGTCACTTAAACCCATTGCCTTGCACCCCCCCAAAAAAATTAGCCAGCTGTCCATCCCCTGCCCCAGGCTACCCTCCTCCTTTCCAAGACTTTTCCTATCTCTCTCAGAAAAAAAGAAGGAAAAAAGCAGTCTTCCCCCTTCTCTTGTAGGTTGTACTGTCCCAGGCCTGATTCTGAGAGAGAAGGGAGCTCAAAGATCATCTTGTCCAAACTGTACCCAAATAATAAACACAAATAGACATCCCTTACAATATACTGGAATATTGTAATATAATAGATAAACGGTCATCCAATCTCTCATACTATGTATTGGAATATTGCCCAAATTATCACAAACGGTCATCTAACTTTCATATGATATACTTGTAATATTGCCCAGACATTATAATAGACAAATGGCCATCCAATATTCCAATATGTTGGAATATTATAATATACTCACAAATGATTATCTAACCTTTCATACAATATATTCACAAATAGTCTCCCAACCTCCCCTGTCTTCCAGGCTGAGCATCCCTCTTCTCCCACAATTACTGCTCCCTTCCCGTTTCTCCCCCTTCCCATGCCCTTCTGACAGGCTGTGCCCCCACCTTCCCCAGGACAGGCTGGTGGTAGGTGACCGCTGTGAAGATCAGCATATACAGAAAGTAGCAAATCAAATTGAATCGAAATCGGGTGACCAGCGACTCCCATTTCTCCTGTAGTAGCTTGTTCAGAGGCTCCAAAGTCACCATTTTATGTCGATTCTGGGAGAGAGAACCAAGGGAAAATATAGAAGTGAGGCATTTGCAAGGGGGTGATGAGCAACCCAAGGTCCAGTTAGACCCCAAAGTTCACTCAGCCCTGGGAAGTCCCTGAAGGGCTGGAGGGAACCAATGGAGAACTGACCAAAGTCAATACATTTCTAACTCTCCTGGTAAACTCATTGCAGGTAGAGTTTGTTCCATTCTCTTTGCTTGTATCCCCAGCAGCAAGCAGGAGCCTAATAAATGCTTATTAATTGATTGACTGATGCTAGCCTTCAGAGGAAGGGCTCTGTATATCTATGTAGATGTGAAATCTGTACCATAGAAGAGTTCATATCTGAAATGTGTATGGATTTGGGGGTGAATGCCACAGTAGATGACAAATCTTTCCAGGTTTGGCACGATAGCAAGAATCATACTTGATGTAACAGGAGAAGACTATCAAATTTAGAGCTGGAAGGAATCATCCAGGCCATCCTCAGAACCCATTTATCCACCTAAAATTGAGGATCCTTCCCCCAAAGAACTTTTGTTTACATGGATTTATATCTATCGGTATTTACTATATTAGACATTAAAATGTCTTAACATTATTAGGAAAATAGTTTTGACCTGGAGGACTCCCTGGAAAGGTCTCAGGAACCCCCTAAGGAGAGGCCTTTGAGAGCTACCATTCTAGCCCAACCCTTTAGGTGATGGAGGAGCAGAAAGCTTAAGATATTTCTCCAAGTTACACAGTAAGTATGAAACAGCCCAGATTCAAACCCTTCAGCACTGGGGTCTTTCTATAACAATCACTTGAATGTTCAGTCCTTTCTTGCCATTTCAAACCTCTTCACAATCAGTTTCTCATTTGATCAATTATGTGTCCTGGATGACACAAGAGTGATAATGCCGAGGACCAGTCCAAGTGACTCCCTGGGGTTTCCTTCCATTGCATTATTAGCTGTCTTGTTTGTTCCCATGTGGTCTTTCCCATGAGAACATAAACTCCTTGAGGACAAGTAGTTGGCACAGGGTAAACACTTTTTGGGTTTTTGGGGGGGTTTTTTGTTCCGTGTGTGTGTGTGTGTGTGTGTGTGTGTGTGTGTGTGTCTGTGTGTATCTGAGGCAATCAGGGATAACTGACTTGGCCAGTCACACAGCTAATAAATGTCAACTGAGGATGGGTAATAGGATAATCACTTAAATATCTGTTGCCTGACTGAGTGCTTGAAAGTTTACAGAGTATTTTCCTCAGACTGAATAGGTCCCACTCCATACAAATGAAGAAGCTGAACCTTCAGGGAAAAGGATCAGCCTGAAGCCACAGAGCTGGGAAGCAGCAGAGCCACTTTCTATAGGGGACTTGGTGAGAAGGTGACACCTGCAGGGACCTGGAAGGGAAAGGGGAGTCAGTGAGTATGACAGAAAGAAGGCTGGCTTGGGAGAGTAGCTGGTCTTCAATCCCAGCCTTGCAACATGCAACCTGTGTGACCTTGGGCAAGTCTCCACACCTCCTCAGGCCTCAGTTTCCTCATCTGTAAAATGTTTTCAGGGGGTCCTCCAGGTCAAAACTATTTTCCTAATAATGTTAAGACATTTTAATGTCTAATATAGTAAATACCGATAGATATAAATCCATGTAAACAAAAGTTCTTTGGGGGAAGGATCCTCAATTTTAGGTGGAGAAATGGGTTCTGAGACCAAGTTTTGAGGATAGCCTAGATGATTCCTTCATGTTCTAGATCTAGAAGCCCATAATCTTAAAATCACTGCAATGTCCTCAGGCCTCCATTTCCTCATCTGCATGTAAGAGGGTTGGGTGGGAAGGTCTCTGAGGTCCTTGTATCACTGAACAGGGCTGTGGAAGCATTTGCAGGTAGGGAACAGGTGAGAAAAAGGAAGGAAGGATGGAGGTGGGATCAAGTCACCTAACCTCTGTTGGCCTCAGTTTCCCCATCTGTAACTCAGTAACCTCTGAAGCTCTCCACCCATGAGTCTGTTGTAGTGACCAGTCTTGGGTGGCCTCCAGGAGGTTGGCTGGTCAACACTAGGTGGCTATCCCTGGAATGTGTTCAGTGGCTATGGTTGCAGCTGGTCCTCTCACTCACCGGGGCCTTGCAGCCAAAGGCAATGATCTCCAGCACCGAGTTGTCCTCACAACTGTCCACAGAGGACAGGTCATAGAGTGACACCTGGACAGGTCCATATGTCCACTCGGTGAACTTTCGAGACAGGTGCCAGTACTCCCCAGAGATCTCACGGTGCAGAATATGCTTAAAGACCTGGAAGGAAGACAGTGGGCGAATCCTCAGGCATGGCTTCTATTTTCTATTCCCCTCACCCCCCACAAGCAATCAGTCTCCAGAACTGTCCCCAGATTTGGGGGGGCCACAAACAAGGGCTGTCTGGGGGTCAGTCTGCAAAGAGCCTTTCAGAGGATGGATTTGGCAGGAACCAACATAAGAACCCACCGTCATGGATTTGGAGCTAAAAGGGAGTTTAAAGGCCATCTGATATAATTCCTTTTTTTACAAAGGAGGAAACTGAGGCTCAGACAGGCTAAGTAATTTGCAATTTATCATACAGCCACATAGTGGGTAGATAAGTGGCCCATTGGATAGAGTGCTGGGTCTGGAGCCAGGAAGACCCAAGTTCGGACACTCACCAACTCTATGACCTTGGACAGGTCATTTAACCTCTGCCTGCCTCAGTTTCCCCAACTATAAAATGGGAATAATAATAGCCCCCACCTCCCTGAATTGTTGTGAAGATTCTATCCAATGCTCTTTCCCATGGAGGAGCCCTGGGTGGGTGGAGGCTGAGGAGAGGTAAATTCCAGTTTGATATTAAGGACACTTTTTTTCTTTTTTAGATTTTTGCAAGGCAATGGTGTTAAGTGGCTTGCCCAAGGCCACACGGCTAGGTAATTATTAAGTGTCTGAGGTCAGGTTTGAACCCAGGTACTCTTAAGGACACCTTTTAAACAGAGTTGTCCCCAATGGAACTGGGTTAATGAAGTAGTGGCTTCCCTCTCACTAAAGGCAGAGACTGCAGAGTGTTTTCTGGGGATGTTACACAGAAGGCAAAACTGTAAAGAGCAATCTTTGCACCTCCGGCCTAGCCACACAAGATGTGCGATTAAATTAATTTTGTAAAACAAAGTCAATGGAAACTCTAGGACACCAAGAGTCCTCTTTTGGAGAAAGGGTGGGGGAAGCAACTTCCCTACAACATGATCCCTGAAGTAATAATAATAAGTAATAAAATAGAAATGCCAAAAAGAAGAAATCAAATAGAATAGAATTTAAATAGAATCAAAGTTCCACAGTTTCTCCATTTTCAGATAATATAATTCAGTGAAAAGAGCACTGGTCCTAGAATCGATGACCTCTGCCACGTACTTCTGATGTGACCATGGACGTCTAAAGTTCCTTCTACCTCTCGCTCTAAGATTGTCTTACCCTATGAGTTTATAACCCTCACATGCCATATAAATTTCAGTTTCCTGGAGCAGCATCCTGCTCTCTCACCCTAGTTATAGCTCTGTCATAGGGGATTGATATCAAGCTACATTTGAACATGATGCTCTAAGAGCTCCCTTCCCATTCTGAGATTCAGAAGGCAACGGAATGGGGTAGGCCCCACTCACCTCGATCTTCCCCTCCTTCGCTGCCAACTTGAATGGCGTGAGCCCCTGGAGATTAGCAATGTTCTCCAACTTCACCGAGGGGTAGAGGCGGGCACCCACTTGGAGGATGTAGTCATACATTCTGTTCACCTGGGCGCTGTTGTCCATTGAATCATCTGCAATCATCACCAGGGCATGCAGGACCGTGTTGCCCCAGGAGTCCACAGCCTCTAGGCAGGCCCGGCGGTCAAGGTCTGGATTCTCCAAGAGGTATGATACAATATCCCATTGCCTGGTGCAGGCGGCCAAGGACAGTGGCAGCTCTCCTGGGGTCAAAAGGAGGCAGTTGGAACCCTACTCTGAGAAGGTGACTCCTGTTTTCTTTGGGAACACAGATGTGGGAAATCTCACTTTGCCAGCTCTCCTTTCTCCCTTGATCCCTCTGCTTTTGGTCACCATGCCATGGATGGCGATGCGGGTAGGAAATAGCCAGTGTGGTACACAAAGATAATGAGGAATATAAAGAAGCCGTACAAACTGATGTGGAGTAAAGACAACAGAATCAAGACATATGCAATATACCTCTCTTTTTCTTTGCAGAGGTGAGGGCCTATGGGTATAACTGAATCTACTCAAATTTAGTTGTGTTGATTAGCTCTATTGAACTGAGTTTTTCTCTCCTTTTTTATTCTTTATTATAAGAGACAACTTTCTGGGGAGGGGAGGGGACTGGTATGGTTCGGAAATGGAGGGGATAAACAAAAGGCATCAATAAATAAAAATTAAATGCATTTTAAATAAAGTTAAATCATTTAAATAAAAACATTCAATATAAACTAAAACCAAAAGGCACAAATAAAAAATTTATTTTTAAAATACCCATGGAAGGATTTTGAGAATGTACCTCCCTCTCTTCTCTGCATAGGGTAGGAGACTACAGATGTGGAAGATGGTATATGTTGTTCAGATTTCAGTTGATATGTGGGTTAGTTAGCTTTGCCAATTTGCTTATTTCCTCTCTTTTCTATTCTTTTTTTAAATGAGGGATGATGCTCTGAGTGAGAAAAATGATATATTGGGGAAAACCAAAGATATCAATAAAATTATTTTTAAAAGCCAGAAGGACAGCTAAAACTGGATCTAGGTCATACTTTCCATTGTGCAGTCAGTTAGAGTTGGGATTATGACTCCCTGGAGGCAAATTCTAATAACAATCTCTGGTCTAATCCTGACTCTTATCTCTACTCCTCTGCCAGCTTTGATTCTGAAAAGCCAAACCAGACTCACTGAGCCACAGGTAACCACAGGGAAGTAATAACATAGCAAAGACAGTAGATGCTCAATGAATATTTGGTGAATGAATGGATGAAAGACTTCTGAATGGGAACTAGAAGAGTTCCCCTATTTAAAGAACACTGACCCACCCACCCTCCATCTGTGACCAAGACAAACAAGCCAATGATGTCCCAGGGCCAGAGCCCAGGAAAGATCCACTCACTCACCAAAATAGAAGCAAATTCCTTGACTCTCTTTCCTAAAAAAACGTCCACTGGCCCTTGCATGAAGGTCGGCTCCGTTCTCCACTAGTACCTTCACACACTGAAGACTTCTCTTCTCAATGGCAATGTGCAGAGCACTATGACCTGAAGAAACAGAGCCAGGGTGAGTAGGAGAAGCCCCTTAAGGGAGTACCAAAAGCCATGCAGATGAGCAGTCCTGGAGAGAGATCTCTAGAGCATCAATCCAAGAGAATCAGTAAGAGCACGGAAACCAGGGGACACATCTTATATTTCCATTAGAATAATAAAATAATTAGCAATCATTTGTTAAGGAGATATTATGTGTCAGTATTTTGCCAAATGTTAAGGGTACCCACAAGGAGATTACACTCTGAACTTATTTTTGTATTTTATTTTCCCCCAGACACATGTAAAAATAATTCTTGGTCACCAAATTTGATTCCAAATTTTCTCTCTTCCTCCCTTCCCATCCCTACCCCCATTGAAAAAGCAAACAATTTGATAATAAATTTTCACTTTAAAAGAAGAGATAAAAATAGAGGGAAGGGGTGACCAGGAGGGATGTTAGAAATCTGAGTTCAAATTTTGCCTCAGACACTTCCTAGCTGTGTGACCCTGGGCAAATCCCCTGTGCCTTGGTTTCTTTATCTATAAAATGAGAAGGTTGGATTCATTGGCTGCTAAGTTATTTCCCTTCTACCTTAAATTCATGACCTTGTGATTCTATGAAGTCACAGAGGTGGCAAATGGTGGCAAATGTATGCAGTACTTTATCTGGAGTGAGGAACTCACCCCTGTGAGTTCAAATCTGAATTCAGACTTACTAGTTGGGTGACCCTGAGCAAGTCAATTAACCTCTATTTGCCTCACTTTCCCCACTGAGGTTAAAAAATGGAGATAACGATATCACTCATCTCCAGGGTGATTGTTAGAATCAAATGAGATAGTAACAATTGTAAAGGATTCATACAGAGACATAGAAGGTACTAAATCAATGTGAACTGTTAGGATTACATAGAGGCATTGATTGCCAAGGGGACATTTTTTTCAAAGTTCCTTACAAACTGGTATTGTTTCATTCCTCTTTATATCCATAGAATTAAGGCGACACAACACACATTGCAATGATTTAAAACATTTTAACTGAATTGAATTCAATTTTTGCAGCACATTGTGGCTGGCACTTTTTGGGAGTTCAGACTTCATTTCTCCACTATATGGAGAAGCTGGTAAGGGAATGCCTTCCAACTGTTGAGACCTCAGGCAGTTTAGATTTTCTCCCTGGGCCTTGTTTCCTCAGTAGCAAAATGAGACAGTTGAATGAGATGACCTCAAAGGTCCATTGCAGCTCAAGATCCAATATAGCCCGCAACTATTCTGCAGGTTTCTTCTTGCAAGAGTCATCCAAGGTAATGAGAGGTGAGGGATTTACCAGGTGTCACCCAGACAGTATGTGTCTAAGGAGGGACTTGAACCTAGGTCTTCTTTCCTCGGAGACTAGCCCTCTATCCACTCTGCCCTATTGTTTGAAGATGATGTTCAGTCATTTTTCAGTTGTGATACACCTTTTTGTGACCCCCATTTGGGATTTTCTTGGAAAAGATATTGGAGTGGTTGGACATTTCCTTCTCCAGTTAATCTGACAGAAGTGGAAACCAAGGTAATCAAGGTGAAGTGACTTGCCTAGTGTCACACAGATGGTTAGATTTGAACTCAGAAAGATAAGTATTTCTAACTCCAGATCCATTGCCCCTATGCCAAAGCAATCAATGATCAATCATAGGGGGCAGCTAGGTGGCATAGTAGATAGAGCACTGACCTTGGAGTCAGAAGGACCTGAGTTGCTTTGCAAAACCAAACAAAAACAACGATCAATCATGATTTGAAGGATGGAAGCTAAAGACAGGTACCCATCTCTAGACAAAGAGGGAATGGAAGACTCTCCTTCCCTATTTCTACTCTGCTCAGCCTTGTTTTGGGACGTTTATCGTCCTTCAATGTGTAAATGTGCGTGACAGTCATTTAATAAATGATCATCCACAAATGAAAGAATGAATCTTATCTTTGGAACATTCTTGTCTGGTTTTCAAGAAATTCTCTCTAGCAAAATGTGCTGAATGCCTTCCTCTGGTAGTTTTAATGCTTCATCATCTCTGAGCTTAGTATATTAAGAGCAATAAACAAATGCTATTTTATCCATTCATACTTTCATTCAGACATTCATTCATTTATTCATCCATCCATCCATCAATCCTTTTGTTCATACATCACTTCATTCATCATACATTTATTCATCCATCCACCCATTCATTCATTCATTTATACCAATTCAGTCATCAGGCAATCTCCCCATTATCCCTCAACCAGTCCACCTCCATTCCCACTCATAAACCTTTGATATCTTTTTTACATTTCTCAGCTGCCAGTATTCATTGGGAACATGTCAAAGATTGTTCATACAGGCCATGAATGTCTCCATTACTCTGTGGATCACCTAAGATTTTGTTTACCTGAGAGCATTCTACCCATTATTCAAAGCTACCAGGACATTGTATTCAAAAGATGACTGGGGACCACTGCAGGGGAGGCATCATATCCCCCACACCATCTAATAGGGTTTATTTTTGCATGCCTTCATTTCCCAGAAGATCCCTCCTCCATCCCACCCTTCCAACAAAAAATATCAACAAGGTACTTTTTCATCTGAGCAACAGGAATGTTTGATCCACTTCATTTTCCAGTATGGGGAGTTATAGGTCAGTCTTTACGAGTGATTATAGAGTTCACTGAAAGGTTTTTGTGGCATTCCAAGGTCAATGCAATGATAAGATCTTAAATCTGGAACCAGAAGGGTCCTTGGAAGCCATTAAATCCTCACAGAGATGAGGAAACTGAGGCAGCAAAAGAGAGTCATTTACCCAAGTGTCTAAGGTAGAATCTGAACTCAGGTTGACTTGATGCTTCCTTCTACCCGTCCTTCCTAATCGGATAGTTTCAAAATCTTGATTCTTCCTCTACAGCATAGTCTGCACTGGTGCAGAATCTCGTCACCTCTCATCTGGCCTATTGCTAGTTCCTCGGCCTCAAGTCTCCCCCATCTCCAACCTCCCTCCACAAAGCTGCCAAAATAACCTCCCTAAACCACCTGTAGGCTATATCCCCAAAGAGACCAAGGAAAGAAGAAAAGGATATTATAGCGACTTTCTTTAGAATAACAAGAAACTGGAAGCCACAGAGGTGATCATCAGTTGGGGAATAACTGAACAAATTGGGTCGTATAGATTCAAGGGAATACTAGAGAGCTGTAAGACTTGCATGAACTGATTCAGGGTGAAGTGAGCAGAATCAGTAGCTTGCATGTTTAACTGGGGAAAATATAAAATGTTATTTTTTAAATGACAATCATTTGAGGCGGCTAGGTGGCGCAGTGTTTAGAGCACCGGCCCTGGAGTCAGGAGTACCTGGGTTCAAATCCAGCCTCAGACACTTAATAATGACCTAGCTGTGTGGCCTTGGGCAAGCCACTTAACCCCATTTGCCTTGCAAAAACCTAAAAAAAAAAGAAAGAGAGAGAAAAACTAGGAAGTTGGGGGGTAGCTAGGTGGCATCTAGGTGTTGCAGTGGATAGAGCACTGGCCCTGGAGTCAGGAGGACCTGAGTTCAAATCCGACCTCAGACCCTTAATTACCTAGCTGTGTGAGACCTTGGACAAGACACTTAACCCCATTGCCTTGGAAAAAAATAAAATAAGAGACCAGGAAGTTATCTTTCTTGGCTCCTCTTGTCCCATGACTGCCTGGTTCTCCCTGGCTCCATTACCAACAGAGCTTCATCCAAAGCCCTCACAGATACTAAGGGACCTGCCAATAGCCTCTGGTCTCCCTTTAGCATGAGGGGCCAGAGAGAGCATAGACCTAAAGCACCTACACTCAGCTTCCAAGTCAACCATCCTCATATTTTATAAAGAAGAGAAAGTGGGCATGTGAGTCCAGTTGTTTCCCAGCCAAGAGAGTCAACAGCATCTCTGTTGATATTGCACTGAGCTCCCTACATTCTCTACTCTCTGAGCCTCTTCTCAAAGGCAGGAGTCATGAGGGTGAGACCTCTGGTCAGTTTATAACCCTCAGGCTTCTTTCATCTAAATCGAGTAAAGTCACAGGAGACTGAAGTGTGTGTTGAGGAACTCTACTGTAAAATTCCTCCAAGACTCCTCTACCCAGAAGTAGAATAAAAACTATAAATAAAAACAAACTATAAACTATAGAAAAATATACACCAGGAATAAATAAAAATAAACTGCAAATAAAATCTAAACAAATAAATTTACAGCTGGAAGGGATGGTAGAGGCCATCTGGTCCATTTTACAGTTGAAGAAACTAAGACCCACAGAGGTTAAGTGACTTACCTAGGGGCACACAGCTAGTAAATGTCAAAGCTTAGATTTGAACTCAGGTCTTCCTGAGTTCTACCCATTGCACCACCTACTGAGCATTTAGTTCAAGGGGAACAAAGACCCAAGGAAATAAAAATATTCATAAAAGCAATTTTGGGGATAGCAAGAAATTGGATTCATGGATTGGGGGATGGCCAAACCAATCACAGTATGTAAATGCAATGCAATGTTACTGCGCTCTTAGGAATCACGAATATGAAGAATTAAGAGAAACTTGAGAAGGCGAGGATGATAGTTTTAATCTAGAAAGGGCCTCAGAGGTCATCTGGTTACCTAAGATCTGGTCTGGCTAATTCAGGTCATCCAGAAGTGATCTTCCTATTTTACAGATGAAGAAACTGTAACCAAGAGACATTAAGAAGCTTAATTAAGTCCCTCAGTCAATAATTGGCAGAGCTGACATTTGAACTCAGATCCTTTGTCTCTTATGTTCAAGACATGCAAGGGAGGTAAATGGTTTTGGTTGAAAGACCAACATAAGGGGCAGCTAGGTGAACCAGTGGATAGAGCACTGGCCCTGGAGTCAGGAGGACCTTAGACGCTAATTGTGTGACCCTGGGCAAGTCACTTAACACTAACTGCTGAGAAAGACAAAGACAGAGAAAGACAGAGAGAGACAGAGAAGGACAGAGACAGAGACAGAGACAGAGACAGATAAAGACAGAGAGAAAGAGAAACAGAGAGACAGAGACAAAGAGACAGAGAGACAGAGAGGGAAACAGAGAGAGACAGGGACAGAGAACAGCATTCACTAACATAGGAAGAACCAATGACATCATATCTCAAATCAATCCTCCAACCAGCTTTTACTCCAGAAGACTGACAAAGAAGTGGTGGGCTGTGAGCATCCACTATCAGATATGGTCATGAACCAGTCTGCCTTGCTTGTATAAAGGAAAGTTCTATTGAATCAGGATGAATAATAGGAAATGGCTTCAATGTACCTTCTCCAAAGCATCAATAAAATATTACTCCCCCCCATGATAAATCTAGGAAGCCCAGTCCTGAAAGTTCAGCATCATAAGAAAATATAACCAGAGAGAAGCAGAGAGTACCCCCAGTTGTGCCCTAGATCACTCTCCTGGAAGCCCCCTCACTCTTGAACAATGGAGGAAATGCCTTGGGTTCCAGCTGAGAGCGGGGTTCCACTTTTCTGATAGAGACATTCATTTATATCTATCTTGATTTGGAAAACACTGTCCAATCCTTTGACCCAAGGACTCTACTGGTCAGCTCAGCCAACCTCCCCAGGCAGAGTTGGAGCCCGTACTTCATGATAACACATAGGTAATAATAGATCTGGCTGCTGGGTGGCACCATAGGACTCAGAGCACCAGACCTGAAGCCAGGAAGACTCATCTTCTCAAGTTCAAATCTAGCCTCAGTCACTTGCTAACTGGGTGACCCTGGGCAAGTCACTTCAACCTATTTGCCTCAGTTTCCTCATCTGTAAAATGACCTGGAGAAGGAAATGGCAAACCACTCCAGTATCTTTATCAAGAAAACCCCAAAATAGAATCACAAAAAGTTGGACACAACTGAATACAAATAGCAACAATACCCAGGCTTTACTAAATTCAAACTTTTCTTTTTTTATTTTAATTTTATTTTTTTCCAATTCCATATTGATTTGCATATTTTTCCTCCCTTCCTTATGACAGTGATTAATCTGACATAGTTTACATGTACAATCATGTTGAACATATTTCCATATTAGTTTATATTCATCTCCTCTTTTAAATCTCACAACAAACTTGTTCTAGGTTTCTTTCCCCCCAGTTTTATAGCTGGAGAAACAAAAACTGGGAGAGTTTAAATAATAGACCGGAAGTCAAGCAACCTGGTTTCTTGTCCCAGTTCTGCCACTAACGTCCCTATATGATTTTTTTTTTTAGGTTTTTTGCAAGGCAAATGGGGTTAAGTGGCTTGCCCAAGGCCACACAGCTAGGTCATTATTAAGTGTCTGAGACTAGATTTGAACCCAAGTACTCCTGACTCCAGGGCTGGTGCTTTATCCACTGCGCCACCTAGCCACCCCTATATGATTTTGATCAAATTATTTCCTCTCTCTAAGCCCTGGGTTCCCCTTCCTTAAAATGAAGGGGTGCAATCTGATACTCTCAAAAGTTTAAGATTTATTTGAGGTTATTGGATGAATAGTTAGTGACAGATCTGATCTGACTCCACATATTTCTCCATCATTTCCTTGCCACCATTCTCTCTTACCTTTGTAGTAGTCCCCAGTACACACGGCATTGACCAGAGGCTGGGAGTTCCGGGTGGCTTGGTCGATCTGTAGCAGAGGTAAGATGCACTCATTCATCCCATCCCGGAGATTCAGCACAGCCTTCATCAGACAGGTTTTCCCAGTGGCTGCATCTGTCAGGGAGGTTGAGGTAAATGGAGATAAAGAAGGGGAACCATTACCTGGCCTTCCTGTTCTTGTTTTTTTGTTTTTTGTGTTTTTTTGCTAGGCAATGGGGTTAAGTGGTTTGCCCAAGGCCACACAGCTAGATAATTATTAAGTGTCTGAGGCCAGATTTGAACTCAGGTACTCCTGACTCAAGGACCAGTGCTCTATCCACTGCACCACCTAGCCACCCCCTGGCCTTCATGTTGTAACCAACTCAGCCTCAACCTCAATAATGCTAGTAGCGGTTTTCCATGAATCCAATGGGATCATTCATGCTCCAGACTAATCAATCAGTAAGTTTCTGTTGTATCTCTATGGTGACTGGGGGGAGGAAGAACAGGAAAAAAGGCACATGGTCCCTGCCCTCAAGGAGTATGTAGTCTAGTTAGAAAGATATGACTCTGCTACATGAAATAATCAAACAATGTGATAGGACAATGTGGCATTCAATCTTTGAGTGTGTTGTATAGAAGAAAATGTTAGAAAAGTCTGGAGAAGGCTAGGGCATCACAGAAAGCTTCTTGTAGGAGGTATAACTTAATCAAGAGTCAGGAAGGAGGCAGAGCCAAGATGGCCACAAGAGAGGATCTTGTCTTAGGCGCTCTCTCATAAAACTTCTAAACTAAGGACTCTAACTAAATTTTCGAGACAGAGCCCACAGAGGGACCCAGTGAGGCAGTTCTCCTACTCAAGGTGACCTGGAAAAGAGCAGAAAGGCTCTGCTCCCCGGGCCGGAGGGGTGGCCCGACATAGCCAAAGAACTCCAGCCTCCCAGAGGCAGCCCCAGGGCGCTGGGAGTCTCCTGAGTTGCACCCCGGGGAGCACCGGGCACAAAGTGGGGGAACAGCGGGGGACCTCTGCCAGAGCGAGCCCTCCGGGCACACAGCCAGCAGCATGGCCAAGGCAGTCCAGATCCAGGAACAGAAGCAGGTGGAGCCAGTAAGCAGGAGCCCCCAGGGCATGAGCCCATTGAGCTGAGGGAGGGGAGTGAAGAGAGAGAGAGACTGCCAAGCTCTGCCCCTGGAACAGGACTCTGGGGCTCTGACCACATTCAGACCCTGATCACAGTCTAGGCCCCCCCATAGAACAGCAGGGCCCCCCCCCACCTCAGCCCCAGCAGAGGGGGGCGCTTCACAGACCAGGAGGGAGGACAGAGCCTCACACACTGAGACCCTTGTGGGAGTGCCCCAAAAGCTCAGGAAGCACCCCAAAACCAGGCCCAGGCTGGGAAAATGAGCAAGCAAAGAAATAAGAGGAAGACCATTGAGAAATATTTTGCCGTGAGCACAAGAAGAATCAAAACACTCAGTCTGAAGATGAGGAAGCACAAGCTCCTGCATCTAAAGACTCCAAGAAAAAACAGAAATTGGGCTCAGGCTATGACAGAGCTCAAAAAAGACCTTGAAAATCAAATGAGGGAGTTGGAAGAAAAACTGGGAAAAGAAAGGAGAGAGATGCAGGAAAAACATGAAAATGAAGTCAGCAGCCTAATCAAGGAAATCCAAAAAAATGCTGAAGAAAATAGCATGCTAAAAACCAGCTTAGGTCAAATGGATAAAACAGTTCAAAAAGTTATTGAGGAGAAGAATGCTTTAAAAAGCAGAATTGACCAGATAGAAAAAGAGATAAGAAAGCTCTCTGAGGAAAACAAATCCTTCAGACAAAGGATAGAACTCAGGGAGAATGATTAATTTATGAGAAATCAGGACTCATTACTTCAAAACCAAAAGAATGGAAAAATAGAAGAAAATGTGAAACATTTCATTGAAAAAACAACTGATAAGGAAAACAGACTTAGGAAAGATAATTTAAAAATTATTGGAATACTTGAAAGTCATGATCAGAAAAAGAGCCTTGACATCATTTTCAAAGAATTACTACAGGAAAATTGCCCTAATACCCTAGAAGCAGAGGGCAAAATAGAAATGGAGAGAATCCACCGATCCCCCTGAGAAAGAGATCCCAAAAAACCAACCCCTAGGAATATTATAGCCAAGTTCCAGAACTCCCAAGTCAAAGAGAAAATATTAAAAGCAGCCAGAAGGACACAGTTCAAATATCGTGGAGCTGCCGTCAGGATCACACAGGACTTAGCAGCAGCTACATTGGAAGCTCGTAGGGCTTGGAATACAATATACCAGAAGGCAAAAGAGTTTAGAATGCAGCCAAGAATGAACTACCCAGCAAGGCTGAATGTCCTCTTCCAGGGAAAAAGATGGACTTTCAATGAACCAGGGGAATTTCAAATGTTCCTGTTGGAATGGCCAGAGCTGAACAGAAGGTTTGATCTTCAGATACAGGACTCAGGTGAAGCATGGAGATTGGAGGAGAGGGGGGAAATATGAGGGACTTAATGAGGATGAACTGCATGTATTCCTGCATAGAAAAATGACACTGATAATACTCATATGAACCTTCTCAGTTAATAGAGCAGGTAGAGGGAGCTTTTATAGTTGAAGCACAGGAGAAAGCTGAATTCGAAGATAAAATATGGTATAAAAATGGAGTCAATAGAAAAAAAGGGAAATGTAATGGGAGAAAGAAAAGGGAGAGGGGGGAATAGGCCAAGATATTTCAGATAATAAGATTTTTCTTCATTACAATGAGCTATTGCAATGATATGGAAGGGGGAAGGCAAGGGGGAATGAGGGAATCTTCACTCTCATCAGAGGAGACTAGGAGAGGAAACAGCTAATATACTCAATGGGGTACAGACATCTGGAGTAAGAAGGAGGGGGTCAGGGGGAAGGGGTGGGGATGTGAATAAAGGAGGAGAGGATGGACCATGGGGGGACAGTGGTCAGATATAACACATTTTCTTTTCTACTTCTTGCAAGGGGCTGGGATTGGATGGCCTGTCCGGGACCATGGGGCCAGGTGGATGCTGAGCCTAAGGGGTGGTATGGGGGCTCGGGTCCTCTTGGCCCCAGGGCCAGGGATCTGTCTGCTGCGCCACTCAGCTACCCTACAGCAGAGTCAGAGTGAAAGGAGAGAGAAAACATAGTACAGGGTAGTGGAGAAATACGAAAGGAGGGAGTTGCGATCAGCAATGGCAAAGGTGGAAAAATATGGAAGTAACTTTTGTGATGGACTTATCATAAAGAATGCGATCCACCCACGACAGAGTTGTTGATGTTGGAACAAAGACTGAAGCACATTTTTTATTATTATTATTTTGGGGGGGGGTGCAGGGCAAGTGGGGCTGGGTGGCCTGCCTGGGGCTGCATAGCAGGGTGATCTTTGGGTGTCTGAGGCCAGATTTGGACCCGGGTGCTCCTGGCTCAAGGGCCAGTGCTCTGTCCGCCACCCAGCCACCCTTACTATTATTACTATTTTATTTTATTTTAGGTCTTTTTTTCTTTTTTTTTTTTTTTTTTTTGGTTTATGCAGGGCAGTGGGGTTGGGGTGGCTTGCATGTCACACAGGGTATACGGGGCTAGATATGGGCTTGGGTGCCCCTGGCTCCAGGGCTGGTGCTCCGTCCACTGCGCCACCTGATCATAACTACAATTATTACTATTATTTTTTAATTTTAATTTTAAATTTTTTCTCTTCCCTTTATCACTCAAATGAGTCTATATTTTTGGGGTATTTTGTTTACTCTTAAACAAGAATATTTTATTAATGTATAAAAAAAATTAGGGTGGCTAGGTGGCACAGTGGATAAAGCACCTGCCCTGGAGTCAGGAGTACTTGGGTTCAAATCTGGTCTCAGACACTTGATAATTACCTAGCTGTGTGGCCTTGGGCAAGCCACTTAACCCCATTTGCCTTGCAAAAACTTTAAAAAAAAATTGTACAAAATGAGAATAAATAAATATTAAATAAAAAAAGAAATAGCAAAATTAAATTAAATTAAATTAAATTTTTTAAAAAAGAGTCAGGAAGACTAGAGAGGGATGTAGGCAAAAGCACCAAGACAACAACGAGCTTGTCATTAATCCAATGTAGTAGTAGTATTCCAATCCTTCCCTCCAGGTAAGTTAGGCTACATTTTCCTTAAATGCTATTGCGATCATGCATGAGTCTTGGTTGACTCAAAGACTAAGGTTGAGGCTTCCTAGTCACCTACGAGGCTCCAGGGGCGACCACATGCTTGGCCGAGGGATCTCAGGTCAAGGGAACTTCATTCAACTGAATCAATGTAGAGGCATCTTCAACACTCGTCCTTGTTGAACACCCGTCTCCTGCATTGGCCAAGTCAATTAAATGTCCTTTTGCTAACTGTTGGGTGACTCATGAGTGTCTCATTTTGTTCCAATATTGGATATAAACTCTGTGGAAAATTTAGGAATCCTTGGGGACTATGATGAGACTATGATGCAACATTTACTGGAATTCCCAAATCACAAAAGGCACTCATAGGGGATATAGACATAAAGGTGGAAAATCATTGAGTTCAAACTCCTCACTTTGGGGGCAGCTGGGGTGATGTAATGGATAGAGTACCAGTCCTGGAGTCAGGAGGATCTGAGTTCGAATCCAGTCTCAAACATTTGATTCTTACTGACTGTATGACCTTGGGCAAGCCATTTAACCCATTGCCCCACAAAAACAAGCTTCTCATTTTATGGATGAGGCACAGACAGGTTAGGTGCCTTGCCCGGGTTCCCATAGCTAGTTCACAGAAGGACAATATTTCACAAGTTATAATGTTTTAGTGTCTACAAGGGCCCCTTCCTATGAATTCTTATGGTACCCTCCAATCTGGACCCCCCCCCAAGAAAGTAACTTGGAGATAGGTCAGAACAGATGGGGCTCAGCCCTGAGAAAGTAGTATTGATGAGGGGCTACCATTAGAGAGTTCAACAATTCAGGGGCTGCTATTTTTCACCCGCTGACGTAAGCAATAGATACCATTGATATCAATGCCATTGCTGCTAGTCACTATTCTTGCATCTAAGTCATCAAAGAAAGGCAAAGTTTAGGCTGCTATTTAGAGCTGTAACTAGGGTTGGGCCGCTGTGGTTTTGCCTCAGGGCACACACATTAAGTTAAGCTAGAACTTCTTCAACAGCCTAGAAGCCCTTAGTTAGCAACGATACTTAGTTAAAGTAAGAAGTGCTCATGGGCTCCTGGAGCTCTGTCTCCTCTGCCATGGGGCCTTATGTCCCAGGCTCTTTCCTTTCCTTTCAACTGAATGTGTTTTAAAAAGCTAATGTGAGAACATATTTACTGCCTGTATCAACCAGGTTTTATGAAATTTATCACCCACTACAAACACCAAAATTAAGAATAACAGCTCTGTGTTACATCCATCCATCCCATTGGGCTGTATGAAATATGGACAATTCCTATCCTGGCCAACTTGGGACATTAAACATTAAAACAACATTAAAACTCGTGGCAAAAATAAAACCAAGTTTACTATCTAGCCAGCAAAAGAATTTAATTAAAACTAGGAATCTAACGTGTACTTCCTCTTTGCCATTCCCCAGTGAGCTCATCCTTGGCTTTTACTCATTTCCTCTCTTCCAAACCACCACCACAGACTCACCAAACAGGGGTGGCTCTATAGGTTTCCCCTTGGGCTGTTTGTTGCAAAAAGCCTGCTCCTAACAGCTCTGGGGCCATACCTGTGAATTCAGAGTCTGTGAGATACTTGCTGGTCAGCATCAAATACTCCAGTAAACCATCCAGGTTGTCCGGGTTTCCCTCCATAACTGCATTGAAGAGTCGGTCACGGTCGAAACGGTTTGGATCTGATGGACTGACAAGGGAAATGGGGAACAGAGGAGGGGATTAAACTGGGCAGCTGTCCATGTCCCCACTAGGGTAAAAAACTCTGCCCTATAGTGACTTTAGAGACCCCACTCAGCCCTGATTGCTCACCAGATGATTTCTAAGGTCCCTTCTAAGTTCAACATTCTATGAACCTATGACCCTAGTATGCCAATCCTTTATAGACTACCCTCAAGACCCTTAAACATATTTGATTCTCTCAGATTCAAATGTGATGGCACATTTTGTAGTATTGATGACTGACTAGGAATCATGTGGTTGATTTAGATCTGGAAGGAACCTTAAAAGTCTAACCCTCTCATTTTACATAGGATTAAACCAAGGTCCATGGAAACTGGGAGAAGCACAAGGAAAGTCAGTTTCCAGGATATCATAAAGAGGGGGAAAAATCTAGAATGGGAAGACTATCAAGTACCCAGGGGGGAAGAACTTTAAAGTCTTTTCCCCAGTTCCCTCCCCCACCCACCCAATCCACCAATTAATATGCTCTCCTCAGTTGCCTCTTTGAATGGTCAGGATTGGTTTTAAGAATAAGGACTGTTAGGGGTGGCTAGGTGGTGCAGTGGATAGAGCACCGGCCCTGGAGTCAGGAGTACCTGGGTTCAAATCCAGCCTCACGACAATAATTTCCTGCCTGTGTGGCCTTGGGCAAGCCACTTAACCCCATTACCTTGCAAAAACTAAAAAAAAAAAAAAAAAAAGAATAAGGACTGTTGGAACTACTGCATCCTGGACCCAGTAAGCCTAAATAATGTTTTTGTTTTTTAGGGTTTTTTGTAGGGCAAATGGGGTTAAGTGGTTTGCCCAAGGCCACACAGCTAGGTCATTATTAGGTGTCTAAGACCGGATTTGAACCCAGGTACTCCTGACTCCAGGGCCGGTGCTTTATCCTCTGCGCCACCTAGCAGCCCCTTAAATAATGTTTTTAAACACATAAAATTAAATGCATAAGATTGCCAAGAAGACAAATTAATGTATTGAAATATAGTTAATGGAATATTTCCAAGTTAACAATCCCTGATCTAGTCTCATTTTACAGATGAAGAAAAATTTAGGCCCAAAGAGATGACTTGCCCCTTGGAAAGAACCTCAGTTGCCTTCTAGCCCAACCAAGGAATACTCATGAAGACAACCTGACCCCCAAGATATTATCAAACGAATCACTCTGCTTACCTGGGACCTAGCCCTTTCCGGTAATTGAGATTAACTTTGATCTGAGGGGAGAAGGCCTTGCTCTCCTTCTGAAAGGCCGACTCCATGGGGGGCAGCTGGTCTCTAGATCCTCTCTCCCCCGTAGCTGAAGCAGCAGCAGCCGACCCCCCTTCCTGATCCTGGTCCCCTTCCGTAGTCTCTAGCCGAAAGGCCTGGCCTCTGGCTGGCTCAGGCATCTTGGAGCGGAGGCGGGTCCCCTGCCTTATCTCTTCCTACGAGTTCTCAGGATCTTCCCAAGAGGTCGCCTTTGGAAAGAAAGAGATACACAAAGGTTTTGCAAGACTCGGCAGGAATAGAGAAAGAAACAAATGTTTTACAAGGACAGGAGGGTGGGCAAGACCAAAGGGTGCCACGGGAAAACAGGAGAGTCAAGGCCAGCCTGGGAGGCAAGGGTTGTGCAGGTAGAGGAGATGAGTCTTAGAAAGAGGCAGCTTGGTATACAGAAGTGGCTCAAGGAGTGGGTTTGAGTCTTGAGGCTGCATGACCCTGGGCAAATCACTGAACCTCGATGAGTCTAAAAGTCATAGAGCCAAGAGTGTGATTTTTGCTATAGCATCCACAAACAATTTTGAAAGACTAAGAACTCTGATCATTCCAGAGGACCAATGAAGAGACATGGCGCCCATCTCTGAGAGGCGGTAGATTAGCACGCGGACTGAGGCACAGTTCCCAACATGGTCAATGTGGAAATTTGTTTGGCTTGACCATATTTATTTATTACAAGGGTTTTAGTTCTCTGTTTTTCCTAATTGGGGGGGAAGAGTAAGAAGGTGAAAACGGTAAGTACTTGATAACTGAAAAAATAAAATAGAGACTATAAGTGACAGTGTGGAAACTCGTGGATATTGGTAGAGATTTTCCTTATCAGGAATCACCTGCACCAATAAATCATAGGTAGGCTTCCACTTATATTTCTGTCCATGTCCATGTCCGTGTAGATCCATATTATACATATATACACACAAACACATGGATGCATACATGTATATAGCATTGGGCCATTGCTTGAACCCCCCCCCAAAAAAAGGACTGCTCTTTGGGTTCTTGTGGCTCAAGATTGGCTTTGTTGCATTCACCTTTATCCCTGGGGTGGAAAGTGTCCTGAAAGTGGAGTCCAAGAGCCCCACAGGTCTTTGATCAAGACTTCTGAACCACAGTGCCTCGGCTTAAAGCTATTGGCGGGTGGCACTACGGAATCTGGAGGTAGAAGATGTGTGATCACAGCATCCGAGATTTAGAGCTGAAACAGACTCTATAGTTCCAAGCCCATTATTGTGCAATTGAGGAAAGAGAGTCGCAGGATGAAAAATGACTTTCTCGAAGTCTCTTAAGGAGAACGTGCAAACTGTTGAGCAACAGCCCCCCACCTTGGGGAATTTTTAGTGGAGGGTGGCAATAACTAGTAACTTTTATTGTTCAGTTGTTTTCAGACTCTTCATGACCCCATTTGGGGTTTTCTCGGCAGATACACGGCTTCTCCGGATCATTTGACAGTTGGGGAAACTGAGGCAAACAAGCTGAAGTGTGACCTGTACAGGGTCATACAGCTAAGAAGTGTCTGAGGTTGGATTTGAACTCAGTTCTACCTGACTCCAGGCTTTCTAATCACCATGCCACCTAGCTGCCCCTCATTTTTATTTATTTTTTTTGCCCCTCATTTTTAACTTGTAAAATATTAGTATGGTGTTTTATTAAGACAGGTTAGATCTAGGAGACTAGTCAGTGGCTATGAAACAAACTGTGCATTCACCAGTCCAAGTCTTTATTGGGGAGGCAGGAGTGGCAGGGCAGAGTAACATAACCAAGATCTTCCCTGAAGCCCCGAGACCAACTTTAACCCTGATGTGGGGGTGAGGGCTTTGGATTTGCTGTGGAAAAAGAAGAAAGAAAACCCCAGATTCATTTGGAGATTAAAAAAATAAGCAAACCAGGGGCAGCTAGATGGTGTAGTAGTTGGAGCATTAGGCCTAGATTCAGGAGGACCTGAATTCCAGTCTGGCCTCAGACACTAGATGTATGACCTTGGGTGAGTTACTGTACCCTGATTGCCTCCAAAAACTTAAAACAATTTTTTAAAAAAACCACCTAGATTTTAACCCAGGCTCTGTGACTCTAAAGCCAAGCCTCATTCTTCTACAAAGTCCTGCTTTACTCTGCTGTTTAAGAGCTAAGTCCCCTTTGGCAGGAGGATGGTATGTTCTGGGTGTACCAGGTATAGTATAATGTCTCTAAAAAGAGGTCTTTGTAATTTAATTTAATTGCAGTGGTAAATTCTTTTAATTTTAGAGTATAGATTGTTGTACTATGCAGTTGGCACCAAATTACACCATCACCATTGCCATCATCATCAACATCATCATTGCAAACATTATGTAATGCTGCAGTGGTAGTGACTTGTTGGAACTGGGACTTCTGGGACAATGTTGTGAAGATTTCTGGGAAAGATTTGGGAAATGGAATGGGAAAGTCACCTCCGTGGGAACACAGGGTTACATTTTGGTAGTACTTTAAGGATTACAGAGAGGCAATGTGCTTGCTGTAGAGGATAGAGAATTGATCTTTGAGCCAGGAAGACTTGGGTTTGAGTTCTGCTTCCAGCATATTCTGGTTGCAGGACCTTGGGCAAGTCACTAAGCCTCTCAATACTCTAGACTAAATTTTTTTTTAGGTTTTTGCAAGGCAATGGGGTTAAGTGACTTGCCCAAGGCCACACAGTTAGGTTAATTATGAAGTGTCTGAGACCGGATTTGAACTTAGGTCCTCCTGACTCCAGGGTTGGTGCTCTATGTACTGCACCACCTAGCTGCCCCTAGACTAAACTCTTTAAGACAAAAATTGTGGAAAATTACTGACCAGGATAGATCTTTGGGTCTGGAATCAGGAATACCTGAGCTCAAATCCAGTCTCAGACATTTCCTAACTGTGTGATCTTGGGCAAGTCACTTTACCCTGTTTGCCTCAGTTTCTTCATCTGCAAAAGAATAGGAGAAGAAAATGGCAAGCCCTTCCTGTAGCTCTGCCAAGAAAACCTCAAACTCACAAGGAGTAAGACATAACTAAAATGACTGAACAACAAGCTGATCAGTATTGATGAGGGAATTTCCTCATCTGAGAGTTCCCCAGACCTCTGAAATAGATTTCAGTTCTTCTCTAAGATTTTCAAAGTATTTTACATATGGTGCTTCATTTGGTCCGGCCTTTAACCCTGAGCAATGAGTGTTGTTATTATCATCATCATTATTATTATTATTTCTATTTTGCAAATGAGGAAACTGGCAATTAGAGTTTAAGCAGTTTACATCAACCACTTCTCTGTCTCTGTCTCTAATGCATGTATGCATACCTATGACTTCTTCAAGTCCAGCTCTCCAGCCACAAATTTACAGAAAGCCTCCAAGATAGAAGGTTCACAGTCACTCACAACATGAGCCCCCACTCACAAAATGAAGCATGTCCATTGGGACCTCCTTCTCTTTCTCACCCCTGTTTTGGGCAATTTCAGTTTGCTCATCATCTGGCTAAATAGTCAAATTGTGAAGATGGACTGTATTCTTGTCTATCCCTGCTCATCAGTTCAGGAAGAATTTCCTGTAGTATTTTATGTCACTATTTTTAAGTTTCTATTTTTAAGCAAAGTTTAGTTGCTAATTTAAAAAATAAGTTTAGAAGTTTTTTTTTAATTTAAGTTTTTTTGATGAGTAAAAATAATGTCCTTTAGGATCGATTACTCCTACATTCTTTCCATTGCATCACATCAACTCCTTATAAGGTAGGAAAGCCCCTTCCATCTCCTACAAGTGCAAAGGAGGCTGCGATGGGGGCTATGAATCCACAGGCAGTTTTCTCCCGGGCAATCCCATTTTCTGGTTCTGTTGGAGCTGTGGGCAGAATTTTCCAATACTCTCAATCATGACAAGAGTAAAAAGAAGGGTTGCGGCTCACGTTGCTCTATAGTTCGGAGGTTTGCCGATGGAGCCCCATCGTGTCCTAGGGAACTTTCGCTTTATCTTGTTTATACGGAGGAAGGTCACAATATCCTTTCTCCAGAGGTGGAAGAGGGAGAGAACTTTCCTCCATGCTGGTCACCTTTATTGTCGAGTATTTTATAGAACATTCAAGCTTGGAGGTCACCTCATGGGGGAGATGGAAGGAGCCCAGAATTTGATATCAGAGACCCTGAATGCACACATGGAGTGGGCCGCCTAGGGAAACAAGGGACCTGGGGCAAAACTCCAGTGACCACTTGTGGGAATGGCTTAGAGAGGATTCTGGATCACTGCACAAACCTCCCTCCTCCAACTCTGGGCTTCTGGAATTCTGGGATAGTGGTGCATTAACAAATGACAAAGATGAGAATTCCCAGAAACATGGGAGGATTTTCAAGAATAGATGCAGAGTGAAGCAAACAGAGCCAAAACAAGATACATGGTGACTGCCATGATAGGGAGCAGCTAGGCCATGCAATGGCAAGAGTGCTGCTGCAAAAATGACAAAGACCCAAGTTCAAATCCAGCTACATGGATCTTTTCTGGCTTAAATGACTCTGGGCAAGTCATTTAATCTGTCTGTCTCTGTTTCCTCATCTGTAAAAAGGGGATTGAAAGGTCAAAAGATGAATCCGCAGGAAAAAAGGAAGATGGTACTATATATGGAAGGGAATGTAAAGTTGTTTATTGAAGGAAGGTCCAAGCAGATTTGGGGAGTGGGGAAAGTGAGTCTTTTTATAGGGAATCGGATATAGGGGGCAGGGTGGTTTGGTTTCTATAGGGACTGGGAGTGGTTGAAGGTTCATCAAGTTGAGATTGTGCATTGTTTGGGGTTTCTATGGGACTTAGGGTTCATGTCCTTAGAAAAGGATACTCGGTGAGGCTCTACTGGGCAGCGAGGAAACTCAGACCTGGATCCAACAGGGATGATAGCACCATGAGATGATAATAATAATAAAATGCTTAACACAGAATATAGATTATAAGAAGTGCTATATGAACATCAGTTATTATAATTATGTATTATTATCCATTTTTGATTAATTCACATAAAGATATATACCATATATCTTGTCATACTATATTGTATAAGGTTTAATCATTAATATCCTATGATTATGGATAAGTATTAATATCATATGGTGTATAATACCATCTTGTAGTATATCATGTCATAAGAATTGCATTATGTACCATTATATTCTATTGGTTAGATTATGCATAATGCTATATCATTAATAATTCTCACATATTAACAGTTCTATTTATATAATTATAGTTAATAGTTGCATTGGCAAAGTAGATTTGATTAATATTATATTAAATGTAATATAAAATCTCTAATATGGCTTATCTGCTTCCTAATATATTATTACTGTTGTCACTATATTATAATATTAGGTGTTATCAATAATATTACATATTAATATCTTATATAAATGAAGAGATCCTTAAAGGGAAGTCAGTCTCTGTGAATGAAAAGCCCCTTAAATATAAATATAT
This sequence comes from Macrotis lagotis, assembly GCF_037893015.1. Classification (NCBI taxonomy): domain Eukaryota; kingdom Metazoa; phylum Chordata; class Mammalia; order Peramelemorphia; family Peramelidae; genus Macrotis; species Macrotis lagotis. Next base: position 246,444,980 of record NC_133662.1, on the reverse strand, counting down.
TTATGTAAACCTGTGTATTCCATGTACGTCTTCTCAGAAGGCATCACCGGGAGAGCTGGAGCCCCCAAAAGTGCCCGATCGTGTCGACAAGACGAGCTCTGAGTCCCTGGTGTTGCCAACCTCCACTCTATGGCGAAGCGCCGTGCTCTAGCCATTGGCTTGTCCTGCCGGCTTCTCCGGCAGGGCCTGGGGAGTTTCCTCTTCCAGAAGCCCCTACCCAGGATTCTGTGCTTACAGCACAAGGAACTTCCTGTACTCCGGAGCGTCACCCTCGTGGGCAAACTGAAACCACAGCTGTCACGAGGGCATGATGCCTAGGCCTTCTGAGGGTGGGGAAGTAGTTCTCTATGACCCCTGCTCCCAGGACCCCCTCCCCTACTCCTCTCTGGAATGGTGGGGGGTGGGGAAGGAGAAGAAGGGGGAAGAGGAGAGGGGAGGGGGCAGCCTCAGTGTACTTCAACAGATGGGGTTGGGGGGGGACTGGGGGGGATGAAGACAGGAAGATAAGAAGGGGAAAGAAGAGAGGAAGGGAAGAAGGAGCAGGGCAGGGAAGGAAGCAGGGTGAGGAAAAGAGAAGGAAGGAGAGAAGGGCTAAGGATGGGGCTGCAGAAATGAGGCCGGGCCCAGAGACTGGGAGAGAGACAGGTGTCAGAGCAGAGGAGCAGAATCCAGGGATGGGGGCAGGCCATGGTGGGGGGTCCCTTTGGGCCCTCAGGCTGTTAGGCCGAGGGCTCCCTGAGCTCTGGGTGGGGCTGCCCCCTTCCTCCAGTCCCAGAGCCGCTTCCTTGGCTGCAGCAGCTGTGACACCAAACCTTGATTCATAGCTCATTGTTCCCCTGGCCCTCAAGCCTCAAAACCACCTTGTGTCTGTCTGAAGGCTGATTGCCTTGGCCAGGGACCCCTGACCCTCCTCTCCCTCTCTCCGGCTCCCCAGAGCCTCTTCTTCCTCCAGCTCCCCTCCTGGACCCCACTTTCCTGATCCAGGGCCCCGCCCAGCATCGCATCAGACATCAGCACCCCCCCACTCTCCTACCTTCTCCAGGCTGACATCTGTCTGGCCTCCGCCTCCCTCATCTCTTTCTCCCTATGAGAAATTCCCAGCTGACTTGATCAGATCTCACCCCAAAACAGACCCATTGGGGGGCAAAGGGTCCTGGGCTTAGGGAGGATGATCTGGAGCCACGCCCTCCCCCTCTTCCTCCCCAGCCAGAAACGCAAAGAGAGACCCCCTGCTCCTGTCTCCTGCCCCCCCCACTGCACCCAACAGCACCCATTCATTTGTGGGGTCCTCTGACCCAGCCCAGACAGATTCAGAGAAATGGAAATAATCTGGGTCACTTACCCCAAAGCAGGTAGAGCGGCTGCCTGCCCCAGGCTGGGGATGGGCAGGAGCCAGGGCCCACGGGATCTGGGGCTGGGTCCCCTGTCAGGCCCCAGGGAGCCCTGGGAGGGCTGGAGGTCCAGAGGCTGGGCTGGGATGCACTAGACCCTGGTCGTCCGGAGAGGGAGTAAGACAGAGCAATGAGGAGGGAGGGAGGGCAGGCTCCGGGAAGGAACCTCCCCTCGAGGGGTGGGCCTTTGCTTTCCCTCCCCCCACCCTGTAGATACACACACACACACACACACACACACATACACACACACACACACACACACACACACACACACACACACAGACACACACACCACACACATACACACCACACACACCACACACACACCACACACACAGACACACACCACACATAGACACACAGACACACACACCACACACAGACACACACACACACACCACACAGACACAGACACACACACACCACACAGACACACACACACACCACACACAGACACACACACCACACACAGAGACACACACACACACACACCACACACACCACACACACACAGACACACACACACCACACACACACACACACACACATACACCTTAGGGGTGATAAGGCATTAACTCCCTCGGGTCTGGGCAGCAGCCTGGAGTGGGAGCTGCAGAAGCCAGGACCCCAGGGGAAACGCACCCCCAGCCCAGTGGAAAGAATCAGAGATGCCTGGCAGCCACTATCTAGCCAGGTCTTCGGACTCAGGGGCACCCACCAAGGCTGCATGCTGGCCTCAACCCTGGAGAGGTTGGGTGATGAATGAGTCAGATGGAGAGTCCCGGCCCTGGAACCCTCTGACGGGTACTTCCTGTGCCATCAATTCACTAACTTCTCTGGGGCCTCAGTTTCCTCATTTGTAAAATGAGAAAGGAGGAGGCTCTTTTCCAGTTCCAGATTTGTGACTGCCCCAGAGGGGAGGAATGCCAGGTGAATCCCTTCCTCCTGATTCTCTCTGCTCATTGGGGTGACGGCCCACCTCCTCCACTTTCACCTCCACTCTCCCCTCTTGCCAAGCCCCTGAGGACACACTCAGGAGATGCTGGAGGGCCGCTTCTCCACGAGGACCTTCCTTAGGTCCTAAAGGTGGGAGCTATTTTTTCCCCAGTTGAGCAGCGAGGAGAGGTCTGATCTAGGAACCTGGAGCCCTAAGTATCGGCCAGAGTAGCTGGATTAGGAGGAGGACCTCAACTCCATCACTCACTCAGACTGTCCCTATTCCTCCATATTCAGGACATCCCCTCTCCCACCTCTGCACCTTTATACGGGCCTTCCCCCAGGCATGCCTGAAGTGGTCTCCCTGCCCCTTGGAAATCCTAATGCCCTTAATGCATCTAGATCTCCACCAATACCAGTGACTCAGAATTCCTCAAACCCTTAATTATTTTGTAATTAAATTTCATTTACTTATCTGTGTTTCACCTCATTGAAAGTTAACTATTAAATGTAGGGACCCTTGAATTTTAGTCTGTAGACCTAGGCCCTGGTACAGGCTGCCCCTGGCAAATAGAAACCTGGAGTTGGGGAGACTCATCTTCCTGTGTGACAAGTCACTTCATTTTGCCTCAGTTTCCTCATCTGTAAAATGAACTGGAGAAAGAAATGGCAAACCCCTTCATTATTGGACATGATACCGTCCAGAGTCAAACATGACTGAACAGTTGTTGGAGGGAGAATGAATCCAATCACTGCCCCTCTTGATGCCTCAGTTTCCTCCTCTGTAAAATGAAGTGGCTGGACTTGATGACCTCGGAGGACCCCCCCTCTTATGATAATGTTCCACTCTTGATTGCATGCTGCCTCTCGTGTTCCACGTGAGCTCCGACACCCAATTCTAAAAGGAATCCCCGGGTGCAGGTGATCTCTTCATCATGTGCCTGAGACAACGGGCTTCAGAGGCTTGCAAGCTTCCTGCTGGGCAGCCAACAGGGAGAAGAGAAACTCAGCACTCAGGAAGAAACTCTTGAGGTTTCAATGGGGTTCCTCTGGCCCCAGACCACCTTCCCCCAGCACCCCTTCTGCACCCCACTCCACAGAACCAAACCTGCCCCACCGTCCAACAGCCTTAGGCTATCTCATGAAAAATGAGGTCTAGGGCACCATCACCAATGAAGAGTGGGTCTCAGGTCTTGGACCGCTGCCCCTGAACAGGCCCTGGGCCCATGTTAGGGGCTGGATGGCCGCTCCTCAGTGGCCCAGGCAACTGGCCCAGGCGCAAGACTGCCGATGGCAGAGTGCGGGTAGCTCTATCCTGGTGGGGTTGGCTCGCTGGGAATTCTCTCTGCCAGTGAAATCACACGTCCAGCTCCTCTGGTCCCCTCTCCCCTGCCCCCCAAAATAGATCAAGGAGAGACAGTGCGGTGCAGTGGATAGGGAGCTGGCCTCAGAGCCAGAGAAACCAGGGTCCAAGTGCCCCCCCCAGTTCATTAACCTTTCCACCATCCCTCTCTAAGACCCTAAGTTTAAGTTTAAAATTCATTTTTGCACTAGAGGGAGGGAACTCCTCTTATTCCTGGAAACTTTTCTTCCGTCTGGTTGTTTTGTTGTGTCATTTCTGTCACATCTAGCTCCCCGTGACCTTATTTGGAGTTTTCTAGACAACGATTCTGGAGTGGTTTGCTGCTTCCCTCTGCAGCCCATTTTGCAGATGAGGAAGCAGGCGAAGGGACTTGCCCAGGGTCACACAGCTAGGTTAACTTAGAACTCAGGTCTTCTTAACTCCAGGCTCAGTGCTCCAGCGGCTGTGCCCCCTGCCCAGCTACTCCTTCATTATCCCATTCGTTTATTCTGTCCTTCCTTCCTTCTTCAACAAGCTTCGATTTAGCACCTCCTAGTTCTCATACAAAACTGAAAATGAAACCATTTCTGTCCTCAAGGAGTTTCTATTTTAGGAGAGCAGAGGGGTGCACGCACACACACTCACACACATGCTTACACATGCATACACACACACATTCTCACATACTCATACACACACACTCACACACAGACACACACTCTCATACATACTCATACACATTCACACACATGCACACACTCACACACTCATACTCATACACACTAACACACTCATACATGCACTCACATACACACTCACACGCACTCATACACATACTCACAGACACACATATACACACTCACATACACAAACACACTCATACATGCACATAAACACACTCAAATGCATACACACAAATACACACCCACATACGTTTGCACATACTAACACATATACACACTTATACACACATGCACACAGTAACACACACTAGAATTCACACATAAACACACTCACATACACACACATATATACACTTATACATACATGCACACAGTAACACACACTGGAATTCACACATAAACACACTCACATACACACACACACACACACACACACACACACACACACACACACACTGGACACGAGCCACCCAGGAAGGCCTGGTGGATGAAGCAGCAGGTGACCTAAGCCCAGAAGGCCAGGGGCACCTTTAATAAGCAGACTGGCACAAGAAGAACCATCTCAGGGCCCAGGCTCTTGCCCAATTTCTATTTCAGCAGGTACAAGATTTGTTCTGATTGGAGAAAGAAAGAACTCCCTCCTAGAAGCCTTTCAAATTCCACTAAGGTGGTAGAGGCAGTGGGAGCCCTTCTGTGGTGGGGGCTCTCCCAGCACCCCTGAAATCACCTAGATAGGCCCTCTGGCTGGGTCACTCCCCTCTTATCAAAGCCAACCTTCTGGCTGCAGGCAAAGCTTCCCAGAATTGCCAGCTTTGGGGAGAGGGGCTGTAGAGGGGGGATGGACTCCAGAGAGGGAGCTGAGGGGCGTGCGTTGGTGGGAGAGGGGGATGGGAGGGGTCCCCTCCAGACCCAGAGGATTAGTTCCTAACCCCATCTGTGGCTCAGGGCTTAGGACTCCTCAGACCTGGATGATTCTGAGGCGGGGACTCAGCCCCCACCATCTGTTTTGTCCCTGCACTCCAAGGCCCCCAGGGCCTTGTTGCAGCCTGTTGCAGCTGAAACCTTCTACAGATGAAATTTCTCCCATTAAATTCTGAGCCCTTCGAGAGGAGGGCCCGTTTGCTTTTCTGTTTGTGTGCCCATCCCTCAGTCCAGTACATGGCACAAAGCAAGTGATTATTAAATAGTTATTGTTCATTCATCCATTCATCTCCAGCTAGAGCTCAGTAGAACCTAGTTGACTTGAGCCATAAGGAGAAGCTTGAGAACTTCTTAATCGGAGGGAGGATGGGTTCTGAGTGGGGGGGCAACTGTGGAATTTCAGTTCATTATAAAAATCCCCACTTCCTTCCCTCCTCCTCCTCCTCCACTTTCTGCTCACTCATTTGAGGTGCATCAGCAGAAAATCAAACTAATGTAGATCTACAAGAGAGAAGGCTGACCCAGGAAGAGGACAAACCTCTGAGAGTGGGTGATAGCAAAATTCGAAGTTGGAAGAGACTGCAGTGAAACCCTCCAATGCAAAGGTCCCTTTCCCCCCCCCCAGCATCCCACTGGACAGCTCAAATTCCTAGAAAAATGGTCCTTCCATTATATTGGGGGGGGGCACAGTGGATAGAACACTGGCCCTGGAGTCAGGAAGACCTGAGTTCAAATCCGACCTCAGACACTTAATAATTCCCTAGCTGTGTGTGGCCTTGGGCAAGCCACTTAACCCCACTGCCTTACCAAAAAAATAAAAAATAAAAAAAATACATTCCATTATATTTGAGGGAAGAGATGAATGTAGGGGGATATGTTAGTGTGGAAACGCCCTCCACCAAAGGAGATTGGCAATTTGCCTGCTGCCTTCTTGCGATAGAAAGTATTCATCCATCCATTCATTCCCAATGCTCCTAGGATCAAGGCTGGAGGAGACATTAACAATCATCTCATTGAACCCAGATCCTCTCCCCCCAGATTCCAAGGTAAGGCTATTTCTTCTTTAAGTCTCGGGGTTCAAGAGTCTCCAATAGAGAACTGCAGTATCGACGTTATGCACTTACAGCTACCTTCCTCCCAAGGGATGGAGGCAGGCACAACAGAAGGGGGAAGTGAGCATCAAGGAGGGATGTCTGCTCTCTTGTCTTCCTCCAAACCTTGCCCCACCTCCACCTGGGCCTGCTAGGGTCCAAGAAGAACTTCCACCCCTGGGAGCCCTCCCCCTTGTCAAGGTCCTCTCCCCACCTCTTCCCCTTCACACAAGTCAATGTCTCACCTCGGAGGAGATGGAGGTGCTCAATTCCTTCCTATGATATGGAGGACCAACAAGCCTTACTCCCTCTGTGTCTTGAAATCCTTCACCACTTTCATCTAACTTCCTTATATAATCTCCAGACCTCTGGGTCTTGCCATCTGCCCTAGAGCTGCATTTTCCTTTGTATATCATAACCCCCAATTAGGGTGTGAGCTCCTTGAGAGCAGGCACTGTCTCCATCATTCTGTTTGTATCTCATTTCTTTTTTTTTAACCTTTTTGTAAGGTTAAGTGACTTGGGGCAGCTAGGTGGTGCAATGGATAGAACACCAGCCCTGGAGTCAGGAGGACTTGGGTTCAAATCCGACCTCAGACACTTAATAATGACCTAGCTGTGTGGCCTTGGGAAAGTCACTTAACCCCATTGCCTTGCACAAAAAAAAAACCTCAAAAAAAAGGTTAAGTGACTTGCCCAAAGTCACACAGCATTCTGTTTGTTTCTCAAAGCACAAGGCTTAGCAATTCATAATATTTACTAAATGGTTTTTCATTCACTCGTGTCATAATTATCAACTATTCCTTTTCCATTGTGCATTGTATTAAAAGGCTGCTGAGGTCTCTTAGAAGGCTTCAAGTCTATGATGCCAAGGAGATTATTTGCCCAAGGTCACACAGGTTAAGTGTAGACCTAAGATTCAAACTCAAGTGTCCTGCCACCGAATGCTATGTCCTCTTCATTGTTTCTTAGCAGATGTGTTATTAGATGATTAAAGGAACACACTTGTCAAACAATCTGTCCCAACTCAAAATCATGTCCAGGAGGGCAAAGCGGCGGTAACATGTCCACTCTAGCACCAAGCGGAATAAGAGATGGCATGTAAGAGAAAGGACAATGAACTGGGAATCAGACAGATCTGGGTCTGAGTCCTGGGTCTGCCATTTACTGTGTGATTCTGAGCAAGTCATTTTTGCTCCCATGACCTCAGTTTCCTTTTTTTTTTTGCAGATTGTCTCTAATGTCCTTTCTAGCTCTCAGTTCTATGAGCCTAAGGGTGGAAAGGTGTGGGGTTAGAGAGTAAAGGCTACAGAAAAATTAGAGAACTGAAAGGTTGTTTTAAGTCATAGTGGTGCAGGAAGAGATCAACAATTAATCAATCAACAAACATTTAGTAGACACCTTATTATTAACCTGGTTGGACTGGACGTTGGAGATATAAAAATGAATTAAAACTAGTTCCTTCTCTCAAGGCCCTTCCCTTCTATCAGGGAAGACTTGTGGCTACATAGGGAGCCATATACATAATCCATACAAATTAATGGGGGGTAGAGAAACCACACCATACATACAGACACACACACACACACACACACACACACACACACACACACACACACATATATATTTGGGGGGAGAGGAAAAAATAAAATATATATCCATGCTTAATTGTAGCCTTCTTGGAGAAAGAGTAAAAAGTAAAAAGTTCACAAAAGAGAATTAAAAAACCTAGGGGCGGCTAGGTGGCGTAGTGGATAAAGCACCAGCCCTGGAATCAGGAGTACCTGGGTTCAAATCCAGTCTCAGACATTTAATAACCTAGCTGTGTGGCCTTGGGCAAGCCACTTAACCCTGTTTGCCTTGCAAAAAACCTAAAAGAAAAAAAAAGAGAGAGAGAATTAAAAAACCTTAGGCTTTCATGAAATGGAAATTTATTGCTTTATATTTTAAATCCTCTCATGTTCTTCTGTACATATGGCAATGCTTTTTTTCTTTTCTTATTCTGTATTTAAGTTTAAAATTTCAAAAAGAATGATTAAAAAAGTTAATGAAGGTGCAGAAGGAAATTACAACTGGGGCTGAAGAAAGATTTTGTGAAGAAGGTGTGTTTGAGCTGAGCACTGAAGGAAACGGGATTCTAAGAGGTCAGGGAGGAGGAAAGGTATCTGTTCTAGATACGGGCGCTCAGACATGAAGGCAGGAGGTAAGTGGGTATAGGAAATCTTGATTCTAATACTTCCTATATGACCTTGGACAAGAAGTTTAACCTCTCTGGGCCTCAGAATCCTTCTCTGTAAAATATGGGATTGGATATAGCAACCTCTAATGCCCCTTCTTGCTTCCATGATCCTTAAAGGTGGTTACAACTTAGGCTGGCATCCCCCTCACACCCAGAGAACAGCTTTGAGCTCAAGATTGATTGTGTCATAAATAGGTTCTAGGGAGGCCTTGCACAATAAGGCAGCCATGGTGTTGTGGATCATCCAAGAGAATTCATCTCTAATCTAGGGAAGAGCCCCAAAATGCCAGCCCCCTTCCCCTTCAGCCCGTTGCCTGGTTCTTGGAAGAAGTCAATTGAAGACCACTGGCCTCTTGGAGGGGACATGGAAGGCTTGCTAAGATGACTCATGTGTTCTCTCTCCTCTGTGGCCCCAGAATAACAGCAGCCTAGTGGGAAAAGTAGCATTTTTAGACTCAAACTTCGCTTCCTCTTGAGGATTTTCCCAGGCTTCAGGCTGGGGTTGGCTCCCATTCCCAGCCTCCTCTTGACAAGGATGGACCCATCACCCCTTAGCTTCTCTGCTTATAATAACAGCCACAGGGAAGGGGGAAGGGTGGGAGCGATGAACTCTCAGCTATTCAACCAGGCAGAAACAGAGACCCGGCCTAGAGCAGAGACATGGACCAAGAGAAAGACTGAGGCCAGGATGGCCTGGGATGGAGGCCAACCTTGGGACTGACACTGAGCCAGAGACAGAGACTGGTTCCTGCGGTATTGATTTAGATATCAATCAATCTGCACGCTTTTATTAAGGGGCTGCTATGCATCTGCCACTAACTCTGCTGGGAGCTGAGGGTACAAAGACAGACATGAAACCAGTACCTGCCCTCAAGGAGCTTCCATTCCATGATTCTATGATAAGGACCTGTGACGTAATTGATATGGGGAACTACCAGGTGAGAAAACTCTTTCTACCAAAACAGAAAAGAACTTTTTCTGAGGACGGCTAGATGGGGTAGTGGATAAAGCACCGGCCCTGGAGTCAGGAGTACCTGGGTTCAAATCCTGTCTCAGACACTTAATAATGACCTAGCTGTGCGACCTTGGGCAAGTCACTTTAACCCCATTTGCCTTGCAAAAACCTAAAAATAAAAAAAAGAACTTTTTCTGTAGTTTAGGGAATGTCCAGGGTCACAGCAGAATGGGTCAGAGGTGGATTTGAATCCAGTTCTTCATGACTTGCAGACCAGTTCTCTATCTCCTATGTCAAACCACCTCTTCACAAAATAAATACAAGGTAATTTTTGGGTGGGGTGGGGTGGGGAGGAGGGAAAGGAACTAGCTGCTGGGGAGGGGTGTCAGGAAAGTGAAATTAGGGAAGAGTTTTCTAAGGAAAAGAGGGTTTTCTGGAGGTGGAAGTAAGGAAAGAGAACATCTGGGAAGGCAAAACAGTCAGAAAAAAGGAGTGAGAATATCATATGTGAAGGGCAGCAAGAAAGACCAGTCGACTACACTGTATGTATGAGAAGAGAAATGATGGACTGAAAGGGGATGTCAGGGCCTTGTCAAGAAGGGCTTGAAAAGATGTGTTTCATTCTAGAAGCAAAAGGAAGGTTCTGGAATTTATAGAGTGTGGGAGTGATATGATCAGAGAGAGAAACAGAAGAGAGATGAGGATAGGAGAGAAACCAGATTGGGCAGAAATTGGAAGAGACAGAGATGCAGTCCAACTGAGGCAGAGATGGAGACAGATATTGGAAGAGACAGGAGCATAGGTTGAAAAAGAGTCTGAGGGGGCAGCTAGGTAGCACAGTGGATAGAGCACCGGCCCTGGAGTTGGGAGTACCTGAGTTTAAATCGGACCTCAGACACTTAATAATGACCTAGCTATGTGGCCTTGGGCAAGTCACTTAACCCCATTTGCCTTGCAAAAACCTAATAAAAAGAGTCTGAGAGAGGAAAGAGAGAGATGGAGCTAGAGACACAACAAAGATAGAGACAGGGATAGAGGCTTCAATGGAGATGGAGACTAGGACAGATTCAAATTCCAGGACAAAATCTAGGGAGCAGTGTTGGATAGTGGAAGGACGCCTGCTGATAGCCTCCCAAACCAACGTCATCCTCTTTAAGGCATCACCACAGCCTACTTTACCTCAAAGACTATCCTCATTCAGTCAAGGATGCAAGGCCACCCAAGATAGCAGGAGGATGGTTATGAGGATAGAGAGAGGAAAAGAACTGAACAGATCCAGTGCGGGGAGCAGTTGCAGCTAGCTGGTACAATGCATAGGGCACTGGCCCTGGAGTCATGAGGCCCTGAGTTCAAATCCAACCTCAGACACTTTATCATTACCTAGCTGTATGACTTGGGCAAGTCACTTAACCCCATTGCCTAGCAAAAACCTAATAAAAAGAGTCTGAGAGAGGAAAGAGAGAGATGGAGCTAGAGACACAACAAAGATAGAGACAGGGATAGAGGCTTCAATGGAGATGGAGACTAGGACAGATTCAAATTCCAGGACAAAATCTAGGGAGCAGTGTTGGATAGTGGAAGGACGCCTGCTGATAGCCTCCCAAACCAACGTCATCCTCTTTAAGGCATCACCGCAGCCTACTTTACCTCAAAGACTATCATCATTCAGTCAAGGATGCAAGGCCACCCAAGATAGCAGGAGGATGGTTATGAGGATAGAGAGAGGAAAAGAACTGAACAGATCCAGTGCGGGGAGCAGTTGCAGCTAGCTGGCACAATGCATAGGGCACTGGCCCTGGAGTCATGAGGCCCTGAGTTCAAATCCAACCTCAGACACTTTATCATTACCTAGCTGTATGACTTGGGCAAGTCACTTAACCCCATTGCCTAGCAAAAAAAAAAAAATTGGACAGACCTTGGAATGTTGAGTTGCACAGTATTTCCAGCTTTCAACCTGGTTAGAGCATGGTCTTCCCAGTGGCTCCACAGTTAAGAAAATAGTGGATTTCTTTTTCAATTAGAAGCTTAAGCAACTCAATGAATAAAAGGAATATTTCAACCCCCAAATTTTTTATTTGCTGTTTTAATCTTATTTTTATTAACATTATTATTGTAGGGGTGGCTAGGTAGCACAGTGGATAGAGCACCAGCCCTGGAGTCAGGAGAACCTGAGTTCAAATCCAGCCTCAGACACTTGATAATTACTTAGCTATGAGGTCTTGGGCAAGTCACCTAACCCCATTGCCTTGCAAAAACCTAAAAAAAAAAAACATTATTATTGTAGATATAAAAGATTAAAAAAGAAAGAGAAAACATTAGTTCTGCAAAACCCAACAATAGCAAACCACGCAGAATCAAGAATTACTGTCAGCCTCTGTTGATTTGGTAGAGTTGTGCTGAATTGTGTTCCCATCCTCCCTCACTTTATTTTTTGCTCTTTGTTACAAGGGTTGACTCTCTGGATATTTTTGGAAAGAAAGGGGATATAAAAAAATAAAAAATAAGAGGATATATAAAATAAAAATTAAAAAAAGAAATAACAGGACCTAAAAAATAATCTGCACCCATTGTCTCCCACTTCTGCCAAGACAGTAAAGAGAGACATTTTCTAAATTCTTCTCCAGGGCAAAGTTTGATCATAATTACAGAATTTGGTTTCATTTTTTTCAACAGGGATTTATTCAATACTCAAGATGTGCAGATACAAGACAAAAACCAGTGCCTGCCCTCAGGGAGCTTACATTTCCTTGGGAGATAGACACAAGGCTATAGATAGGGGATGAAAAATATTAGCCTCATTTCTTACTAGAGTTTTACTACATCAAACCCTGAGGACATTTTGATCTTCTGAACAATAAAAAGGGAATAAAGGACATTAGTCAGAGGCACACCTTAAACACGAATTGCCCCCAAGAGTTTGCATTCAACATGGGAGAAAGGAGTGAAATCCTTCACGTAACGCAGAAGTTATGATACAAGATGGAGATCTGAGACAAAATGCTCCAGGATTAGTTGAAGAGGAAGAGAACACTTGAGGGAGAAGGAAAGGGAGAAATCAGGGATGGCATCATGGAGGTGGTGTTGCCCGAGTTGCCCTTTGAAAGAAGATAAAGCTGATTATTCTATTGTTCTGCAATTGTTGTATCATACACTGTACTTCTTTGGTGTCTAGTGAAACCTAAAGATACCAGGATTGTGTTTTAAAATGAACAAAATATATAGGATTTTAACAGAAATGAATTATCTTGAATTATACTTACAAAGCAAGTTCATTGACCAGAGTTTAAGAACCCTAGTTCTTCTGCTACCTGGGTATAAGACCTTGGGAGACAGGAAAAGGACCCAGGGTGAGCCAGTCTCCAGAATGGAGAAAAGAATTCTTGATAGAAGAAGCAGGAGAGTCCCAAAAATGAACTTGTAAGGATTTCTTCATTTTGTAGAGGGCAGGGGCTCTATGCTAAGAATAAGATAAAATCTCAGACCCAGCTCTCAAAGAAACTCCCATAGAATAAACTCTCTTTACCAGAGTCTAGCAACACCCAAGTCCTACAATCTTCAGAAATTCTGAGAAGTCCTTCTGCCAGTGTGCGTCAGAGATTTGGCTTGACCCCAGTCTTCCCAGATCTGAGATCAACTCTCTGTCACCCCATCGAGGCTAGGAATAAAAAGACAAGTGTGTCTGCCCTCAAGGAGCTAGCATTCTATTAGGAGTGGATCAAATACATAGCCCAAAAGAAATTGGGCAAGTCACCATCAATGGAGAGGAATTAAGGTGCAAGAGTGTATGGGTATTATGAATATGTGGATAGGGGTATGGGGCCGATAACTGAATCCAGATCCTCTGAAAGGATGGAGCATCCATCAGATACCTGAAACAAGCTAATCTGCCAAAGATGGCAGGGTCTCATCCTGACAAGGGTGTCCAGATAGTGTAAGGTAAATGTTTAACAACCATCTCTCTGGGGGGAGAAGGGAATGCATGCATGAAACATTTAAGTTTAATCTGCTTTATTAAACTTTTCTAATCCCTTTTTTAAGGCTAGGCCAACACTGAGATAATAAAACAAGTCTTAATTTGTAGGGTTTGCTGATATCCAAGGTGTAAATGCTCACCCTGAAAAATTAACAACTGGCTCTCCAAGTTGGTCCAAGCTGGCTCCTGCACACCCCTGGCTCCCTTCATCAGTCGGGGAATGATGAACCAATTATGATATATGAATGTAATGAACTGTGCTGTGACCAACACAAGATGCATAATGCAACATGTATTTTGGGACTTGGCCAATATGAGACCTTGTTTTGCCTGACTATTCGAGTTTGTTACAAGGGCTTTGTTTTGTTTTGCTTTTCCCAGTGGAGGTAGGGTGGGAAGCAGAATAAATAAAATTTCAAAAGCCCAAACCAAGGCTCCCCCTCCCCTGGCTCTCCTCCCTCCATTCACTCCCACTGGATGCCAGAGAACACACTATCTTCCTAAAAGTCGTCCTTGTCCCTGGGAGAGTTGAAGACCTGCTCCTACTGCTCCTCAAAAGAAGCAAAAGTTGGAGCCTCCCTCAGAGTCAAAGTATCTATTTTTGGGTAATGATGGCACTGGACAGGGTGGGAGGAAGTGGCCTCCAAACATAGGGCTCAGGGTGGCCTTGGACACCCAGAGGATTAGGACCAATGCCCTGAAAGTCCTTTGTACAATTATGTGGCTCAACATAAAAAACAAATAGGATATTATTTTATTTATTTATTTTATGTTAATATATTATGTCAGTTATATTATCTATTTATAGTGTTATTTTATATGTTTATTTATATTCTATGATTTCTCTACATTCTTATTTGTTTTATTATATCTTCTGTTATTTCTATTATAATGCATATTAGTTTATAGTATGTTCTTTTATATTACATTATTTGGTTTTATTTTATTATCTATAGTTTATATTTTATTTATATTTCAGTGGAAATTATATTTAACACTAATTATTAGAGAAATTCAAATTAAAGCACCTCTGAGGTACCACCTCACAACCTCTCAGATTGGCCAGTATGACCAGAAAGGACAATGATCAATGTTGGAAGGGATGTGAGAAATCTGGGACACTAATACATTGTTGGAGGAGCTGTGAACTCATCCAACCTTTCTGGAGAGCAATTTGGAACTATGCCCAAAGGGCAATAAAAATGATTTTGATTCAGCAATACCACTACTGGGTCTATACCCTGAAGAGATGATGAAAAAGGGTAAAAACATCACTTGTACAAAAATATTCATAGCAGCCCTGTTGGTGGTGTTAAAGAATTGGAAAGCAAGGGGATGTCAGTCGACTGGGGAATGGCTTAGCAAACTGTGGCATATGTATGTCATGGAACACTATTCTTCTATTAGAAACCAGGAGGGATGGGAATTCAGGGAAGCCTGGAGGGATTTGCATGAACTGATGCTGAGTGAGAGGAGCAGAACCAGAAAAACACTGTACACCCTAATAGCAATATGGGGGCGATCATCAACCTTGATGGACTTGCTCATTCCATCAGTGCAACCATCAGGGACAATTTTGGGCTGTCTGAAATGGAGAATACCATCTGCATCCAAAGAAAGAACTGTGGAGTTTGAACAAAGACCAAAGACTATTACCTTTAATTTAGAAAAAAATTATGTAATTTTGCTATCTCTTACATTTTATTTTTCTTCCTTAAGGATATGATTTCTCTCTCATTACATTCAACTTATCACTGTATACCATGAAAACAATGGAACAACATAAAGACTAACAGACTGCCCTCTGAGGGGGGTGGGGGGGGGGGAGGGAAGTGAGATTAGGGGGAAAATTGTAAAATTCAAAATAAATAAATAAATAAATAAACAAATAAATAAATAAATAAAGGGAATGATATTTAAGAAATGCTTATTACCATTAGTTTTGCCTCTATACCCTAAAGACCATGGAACCTTTTCCGATGACTTGTGACTAAAACTGCCACCAGAACATGAGATCCTTGAGAACAGGGATGTCTTATTTTCTCACATGTATCTCCAGCACTGAATATATAATACTTTGCACCTATATTTAATAAATACTTTATTCACCCATTCATTCATTTCAATGCTGACATCCTGTGATCTTGTTATTACTTGATTCCCCTCCTGCTTCCTTCTTGCGCGCCCTCTTTTCCATTCTAGAAGCCAGAATGCTCAGGGCCCACTCCCTACCTCCTTCGCCCCATCACCTGCTCTCAACCTTCTCCTCTCCCATCAGAATTTCCCAGCTGTTCTTTGGAAAGAACCCAGAAAAGTCCACAAAGAATCCATAGAGTCAAACAATCATCATTGATAATGGTACTTCCTTAGAGATCATCAGCTTCCTCACCTGCAAAATGAAGGGGTTGGATGTGCACAGGTTCTTGCCCTGGGGTCTATAAACTTGTTTTTTAAAAGTATTTAGATAGGGCCAGCTAGGTGACACAATGGATAGAGCATCAACCCTGGAGTCAGGAAGATCTGAGTTCCAATCCAGTCTCAGACACTAATTGCCTAACTGTATGACCTTGAGCAAGTCACTTATCCCCATTGCCTTGCCAAAAAAAAAAGTTTGTGAATGTCTGTATTTCAATATAATTAGTTTCCTGTGTAATGCTATGGATTTTATTTTGTTCAGTAAATAATACAGGTCTGCAAAGGGGTCCCCAAGCTTCAGTAGTGCAACAGGTCCAGGACGTCAAGAAGGTTCAGAACCTTGGAATCTTTCCAAAGTCCTTTCCAGTTTGGAGTGCTATTATTCTAAAATCACCAAATAAAAGCAGTCACATAACCAGATAATTATTAAGGTCATGCATCCTGGGGGGGGGGGTGGTCTTTTCTCCATGACAGCAGGTTACACCCCATTCCGAGTGATGCTCGTCTCTGAAGAGGATCCACCAGATGTGGGAGAACCCTTCATCTGTACCTATGGAACTTTCCTGAGTGCTGGTGCAGAACCTGGGTTGCTCATCTGCTGCCCCTGGTCTCAGTCCCTGCCTGGTCAAGCTCTTCTTCTAACCAGACCTGTCCTGGCTAATGTCTTTGACACAGCTCGCTGTATCCAAGTCACTATGAGGGATCTAATGCAATGTGCTCCCATGTTTGTGAGCATCTTAATGCTTCCTAGGACC
The DNA here is from genome assembly GCF_037893015.1 of Macrotis lagotis. Lineage (NCBI taxonomy): Eukaryota > Metazoa > Chordata > Mammalia > Peramelemorphia > Peramelidae > Macrotis > Macrotis lagotis. The sequence goes on along the minus strand of NC_133662.1, from coordinate 246,428,277 downwards.
TATAGCAGCAGACTTGGCTAAGGGTACAAGGGTCCTTCACTCTGAAAGACTTAAAGATTATAGGGACAAAATGAGGGACAGGAACAAGGACCAGTGGGAGCAGAATGGAGGTGGACTCCTGGTCCATGAACAATGTTCTTCTAATTTCCTTATAGCTCCCTTTATGTCTCAGGCAGGTATCCATTTTTAATTTATCTTGGCAAACAGTGTTAGATATGGGTCTAAACCAAGTTTCTACCAGGCCGCTTTCCAATTTTTCCAGAAATTTTTACCAAATTGTGAATTCTTATCCTCAAATGCTCAAATTTTTATATTTTTCAAACACAAAATCACTATAATTATTTACTAGTGCATATACCTATTCTATTCCATTGACCATGCTATTTCTTAGCCAGGACCAGATTGTTTTTATAATTATTACCTTATAAAAACATTTAAGATCTGTTTCTGCTAGACCCCCTCCCTTTACAATTTTCATTAATTTGATATTTTTTTAAGGTTTTTGCAAGGCAAATGGGGTTAAGTGGCTTGCCCTAGACCACACAGCTAGGTAATTATTAAGTGTCTGAGACCGGATTTGAACCCAGGTCCTCCTGACTCCAGCACTGGTGCTTTATCCACTATGCCAGCTAGCCACCCCTCTCTATAGCTATTTTTAATGAAATAGCTCTTACTATATCTCAGGGCTTTGTTGATGATACATAGAAATGCTGATAATTAATTTGTTTTTATTTTGCATCCTGGAACTTTGCAAAAATTATTGTTTCCATTATTTTTTAAATTAAATCTGGATTTTCCAAGTTTGCCATCATATCTTCTGCAAAAAGAGATAGTTTCATGGCAGCTAGGTGGTAGAGTAGATAGGACAGAATACCAACCCTGGAGTCAGGAGGACCTGAGTTCAAATCTGGCCTCAGACACTTGATATTTACTACTGCATGACCTTGGGGAAATCACTTAACCCCATTGTCCCACAAAATCCAAAAAAAAAAGAGATAATTTTATTTCCTCATTGCCCATTCTGATTCCTTAAATATCTATAACATTGAATAATAGTGATGATAATGAGGATATTTATGTCATTCCTGATCTTATTGGGAAGCCCATACTTTAACACCCTTTCAGATTATTCTTACTGGCAATTTTAGGTGGATGCTTGCTATCACTTTAAGGAAAAAACCATTTATACCTATGCTTTATAGTAGGAATGAGTTTTGTATTTTGTATTTTATATACAACTGAAAACAACTCAACAACAAAATGTGCCAGACCCTGTATGTTGTCAAAAACTTTCTGCATCATTGATATAATCAAGTAAGTTTTGATTTGGGAATATAATCAATTATATTAATAGTTTTCTTTATAGTGAATCAGCCCTGCATTTCTGATATGAATCCCACTTAGTCATAATGTATAATATAATCTTTATTAAATATTTTTGTAGTCTCCTAGCTAGTATTTTATTTTAGATTTTTTGCTTGATATTCATTTTTAATGGATTTCTTTTGCAAATTTTATTTTATTTTTTGGTTTTTACAAGGCAGTGGGGTTAAAAGTGGCTTGCCCAAGGCCACACAGCTAGGTAATTATTAAGTGTCAGATATTAGATTTGAACTCAGGTACTCCTGACTCCAAGGCCAGTAGTATTTCACATACTGAGCCACCTAGCTACCCCATATCGATATTCATGAATGAAATTGTTCTATAATTTTTATTTTTGTAACTGTTTTTCCATTTCAATTAAATTGTTAAATTTATTGGCATATACTTGGGCAAAATATCTAATTTATTTTCATTAATGCTGTATTCATCCTTTTCATTTTTTAAACTAGTAATTTGGTTTTCTTTTCTTGTTTTTTAATTATATTAACCAATAGTTTATCAATTTTATTTGCTTTTTTCCATAAAAACCATTCCTAGTTTCATCTACTAATTTAGTGGTTTTCATGCATTCAATTTCATTAATCTCACTTCTAATTTTCAGCATTTCTCACTTAATGTTTCATTGGGAATTTATTCTTTTTTAGTTTTTTTAAATTGCATATCCATTTCATTAATCTGTTTTTTTTATTTTTTGATATAAGCATTTGAGGCAGCTAGGTGGTGCAGTGGCACATGAGACTTGAAGTCAGGAAATCTACCCTCAGATACCTACTTAACTAGTTTTATAACCCTGGGCACTCTGCCTCAGTTTCCTCATCTGTCAAATAAGCTGGAGAAGGAAATGACAAACCAGTTCAGTATCTCTGCCGAGACAACCCCAAATGGGATCAGGATCAGACATGACTGAAAACATCTCAACAACAACAAAACGTGCCAGACCCTGGACCTTCACCATTATTATCTTATTTGATCCTCAGAACAATTCTGGGAGGTGGATGCTATTATTATCTCCATTTCACAGATAAAGAAACTGAGGCAGACAGAAGTGATTTGCCTAAAGTCACACGGCAAGTAAGTGTCTGAGGCAGGATTTAAACTCAGATCTTCCTGCCTGTCAACTAGGGGAAGGCTAAAGACATCAAGGTACAAGAATGTAATGGACCATTATCATCCAATAAGAAATTATTATTATGAATTGAAGTAAAAGGAAGGCAAGCAGAACTAGGAGACAATGTATAATAACCCTGGAAAGGTAGATTGGAGCATACTAAGACCTTTAAGTGCCAAAGAGAGGAATTTGATAATGATCCTCAAGGCAAAAGGGAGCCACTAGGGTTTTGTGAGTAGGGCAAGCCCATGTCAGATATGCATTTGATGAATGGGTAGGTCCTTGGAAGATGGATTGTAGAGGAAAGATTTTAGCAGCAGTATGGAGATGGAATGGATTGGGGAGAAACATGAAGCAGGGGACTTGCAATAATTTAAGTAATGGTGGATAAGGTTGTAAAATAAGGTGATGTGGGCTAAGTGGAGGGAAAGGAAGTCCTTGCAGCCATCTAGGCTAGAGGGATGAGGGTCTGAACTGGGGTAGCAGTTGTGGGAGAGGAGAGGAGACGAGTGCAGGAGATGTTGTGGGAAAAAAACTGATAAGCCTTGGCAACTATTTGGACACGTGGGATAAGGGAGGATGAATTTTGACTTCAAGATTATAAAGTTGTGTGACTGAAAGAATGGTGGAGATCTTGAAATATGGAAGGTCAGAAAAGGGTTGATTCTGGAGAGAAATAACAGTAATCATCCCTAGTCTCCATCCAGGGCTTTAAGATTTGCAAATTGGGGGCAGCTAGGTGGTACAGTGGATAAAGCACCGGCCCTGGAGTCAAGCGTACCTGGGTTCAAATCCGGTCTCAGACACTTCATAATGACCTAGCTGTGTGGCCTTGGGCAAGCCACTTAACCCCATTTGCCTTGCGAAAACCTAAAAAAAAAATTTCCAAATTTACAACTAGTATCTCATTTGATCCTCACAACAACCTTGGGAGGGAGGTGTTATTATCCATGATTGATTGAGGAGGAAACTGAGGCAAACAAAGGCTAAATGACTTCCCAGGGTCTCCCTAACACCAAGTCCAGGGTCCTAGTCCAATCTATAGGGTCCTTAGGGATTAACAGGCTCCCCTTCTAGAAGGCTATTCCCTATGTAAAGTAGAGCTGATCAGTAGATGGTAACTATTTATTTCCTTTACCGCAAAAGCAGTGCTTAAAATACAAAAGATTAATAAATACTTAAAACATAAAATAACAACCCATTATTCCTATCATATACCCCAGGAGGTAGGAAGGACTCTAGGGAGACTTGTGGAATTGCTGAACAGATTTCCCACTCACCTCAGTCTGCACTAAGCTACAAGGACCACGTCTTCTGCCCAGGCTAGGTATGGCCCATCCATAAACTGGCTGCCATCTCAGACAAGGGCGTCATGGTACCCTTCATCTCCCATTGGGCAACCAGCACCCAGCTCAAGAATTTGAGGCCTCAAAAACTTGGGAAGCAGAGATAACAGCTGGAAACAACCACTTTTCATAGTCATTGTTCAGTGACTTAGAGAAAGAAACACAAAGCAGAAGATATAATCAAGAATTTGAAATAGTCAATTTTCCCCCCTACTTTCCCTAGTCTCCTTGTCCTCCCTCCTTTTCTTCGTCCCTCCTTCATTTCCCCTTCTTTCCTTTCTTACTTTTTCTATTCCTTCCCTTATTCTTTTCCTTCCTTCTATTTCTTTCTTCTTCCTTCCTCCCATTTTTCCTTTCTTCCTTTCCTTCCTCTCTCCTTTCTTTTTCTTCTTTCTTTCTTTCTTCCTCCTTTTTCTTTTTACCCTTCCTTCTCTTCCTTCCTCTCTTCCCTTCTTTCATTCCTTCTTTTTCTTCTTTCTTCTTCCTTTTCTTCCTTCCTTCCCTTTCTTTTTTCCCCATACTCCCTTTCTTCCATCTTTCCTTCCTTTCTCCCTTTCTTCTTTACATTCTTTCCTCCTTCCCTGCTTCTTTCCATCTTCCAATCCATTCAAAAAGCATTTATTGTCAATTGTGTACTAGGGATTGTAGATACAAAGACAAACATTGAAATGATCCCTGACTCCAAGGAATTTATATCCACTAGTAAGTGGCAAGTGTCTAAAGCTGGATTTGAATTGCAGTCCACTTGGTGCAGTGGATAGAGCACTGGCCTTGGATTCAGAAGGATAGTGGTTCTGGAGAAAATGAGGCTGGTGGCTTAGCACAGCCTCCCCTCACTCAAATCCAAATCATGTGCTTGTCAATGGCATCCCCTTTCTGATATCATGATCTTCTTTTTTTTTTAATTTTTTATTTATTTAAGGTAATGGGGCTTGAGTGACTTGCCCAAGGTCACACAGGTAATTTTTAAGTATCTGAGGCCAGATTTGAACTCAGGTCTTCATGACTCCAGGGCTGGTACTCTATCCACTGCACCATCTAACTGCCCCTGTCATGGTCTTCTTTGAAAAGGAAGGACAATGGGGGTGGCTAGGTGGTGCAGTGGGTAAAGCACCAGCCCTGGAGTCAGGAGTACCTGGGTTCAAATCTGGTCTCAGACACTTAATAATTACCTAGCTGTGTGGCCTTGGGCAAGTCACTTAACCCCATTTGCCTTGCAAAAACCTAAAAAAAAGGGAGGACAAAACAATATTAAGCAATGATTGAGAGTCTATAATGTCCCAGTGGATCAGTGGTGAGAGCACTGGACCTGGAGTCAGGAGGACTTGAGTTAAAATCTGGCCTCAGACACAAGCTGTGTGACACTGGGCAAGTCATTTCGTTGTTTGCCTTGGTTTCCTCATATATGAAATGAACTGGAGAAGAGAATAGCAAATGAGTCCAGTATCTTTGCTAAGAAAACCCCATGGGCATTATTGGCATGCTAGGGTTTCACAGGGTCACAAAGAGTCAAATGTGGCTGAACGGCAGCACCATCCCAGGCACCAAACGAGAAACTGGGGATATAAGGATAAGAAAATAAACACTCTAACAATTCAAGAATTTACAAGACACTTCTTGTAGGAGATGGCCTTGGAGCTTGGGGATTAACCAGGCCGAGGGGATGTGGGAGCACATTGCAGAGAGAGCTGGGGTGGGAGATAGAACATCCTGTACAGGGAGCAGTAAGTATCCAAGTTGCATGGGAGGCAGAGCACAGAAAGGGGAGGGATGTGGATCAGTCTGTAATCAGTCTGAAAAGATCAGTCTTTGAGCCTTCTTTATCTTACTGGCTCCCTCCCAGCCCTTGCCTTCCCTCCTTGTCTCCTTCTGGCTGCTACTTCCATCAGCCTCTTCTTGCCCCTTCTGCCCTTGGACTTGTGAGGACAGGGGAAGACCTTGGGCATTCATTTGGACAGATGGGAAGGAGGGATGACAACCTGCTATTGAACAATAAGGTCATTGCACAAGGGAGGGCAGATTTGCTCTCAAGATAGAAACACCAAGGAGAAGCTTTCCATTCCATCTTCTCCCCTTCTCTACCCTTTAGTGAAAAGAGAATGAGGGGCAGTTAGGTAGAGGGGTGGCTAGGTGGGCAGTGGATAGAGCACTGGCCCTGGAGTCAGGAGGACCTGAGTTCAAATCCGACCTCAGACACTTAAAAATTACCTAGCTGTGTGACCTTTTAACCCTATTGTCTTGCCAAAAAAAACTCAAAAACAAAGAAACAAAACAAAAATGACTATGAAGCAGATTCCCCCCCCCCAAGTTTTGCCCCAGCTTACTGTATATCTTTGGACAAGCCATCTTCCCTCTGTGGGTCTCAGTTTCTTTCTGTGAAAAAAAAGATGGTCTCTAAAGCTTCTCCCAGCATCAACATTCTATGGTTCTAACAACAGCCAACATGTATATGGTTGGCAGAGTTCTTTATAATTTATATATTATCTCATCCTCATAACAGCCCTTAGAAGTAGGTTCTATCATTACCCCCCATTTTCTAGATGAGAAAACAGAGACTCCAGGAGCATAAGAATTTCTTGGGGGTCACACAACTAGTCAATGTATGAAGTGGAATCCAAGTGGAGGCTTAAAAAAACCCCAGCCCAATTCTGTTCTGGGCCACCTTGGTGCCTTCTGCAATTGCAGAAGAGGCAGAAGTTGGTGTCATCTGCAGAATAAAAGGGGGAAAGTGTCCAGGTGAGGAGAGGATCCAAGTTGAAATACATGGTGGATTTAAAAAGTAAAGAAAATAAATTATTTAAAAAGTATGAGATCAGCTTGCAAAGAAAGTCATACAAGAAGGAATAAACTACAGTTGTGGAGGGCCCCAGCAGAGCCAAGATGCTTTCCATTAGAAGAGATTGGGCACTTTGTGGGTTTGCAGAGATGAGCCAGAGAAGGCAGGGGGAGGGGGGAGAAGCTGAGTTCAGAACAAGAGTGCAGAGGTTGCTGGGGCGGAGGTGGGGGGGTTGGCAGGGAGAGAGCAGGGAAGGAAGCAGCATCATTGCCACAATGGGGGCTCCCACCCTAGGCAATGGCAGATTAGAGTTGGGGCCTCCATTGTTTTATCAAAGTCACAAATATGTAATAATGGCCCCCATTCCCTGAAAAATGTCTTGTAACAAAGTTAAAAAAACTAAGCAAAACTAACAATATAGTGCCCTCGTTGGAAAATGCAAGCAACATTCCACCTCTTTGTTATCACTTTTAGAAAAATTAAGAATCCATAATCTGCCTCTAATCTCCCATCCCAGAGAAAAAAAGAAAAGAAAAACAAATTCCTTGCAACAAATATGCAGAGTCAAGACAAATCAATCCTCCTTGACAATGTGCCCCCCTCAAATAAAATAAATGATAAACACATATGTGTATTGATATATATGTATTTGTAGAGGTGTGGATCTAGGGTACAGAATATACATCATTATTACATGTGTACCATAAATAATTATCATACACTGTAATCTCATTCTGGGTATATGCACATATACATTCATATAAACTTAAATGCAGGCCATGTGTGTACATAGACATATATGTATGAGTATATGTGTACATGTAATATATCTAAATTATATAAATATATATGAAATCATGTACCCCAAATCCATCACCTCTCTGTCCTCAGTCCACCAGAATCATGAGTATTCATTGTGTGGTCATAGTTCTTACAACTCTGTTATTAATGGGCACATTGTCCTCCTAATCCTAACTCATTTTCTTTCATTAGTCTGAGTCTTAAAATTGTTCATTTCCTAGAATATTGCTGCAAGCATAAATATTGTCCTCACGCTTCTGCTCACTTCACTTGCGTCAGTTCAAATTTGCCCTTCTGTATAGCTCTTGGAAATCATCTCTTTGCTCCTTTCCTACAGTACCATAGCATTCAATCACATTCCTGAGTTACAGCTTCTTCAGTCATTCTTTAATTGATGGGCCCTTTAATTTCCAGTTTGTTTGTTTTACTAAATAATTTTCAACATATTGTACCTTTCCTATTTTTTTGGTCTCTTGGGGCCTAGCAGTGATATAGTTGGGTCAAAGCATACACTGTGAATAATTGTTTTGTGAATAATTCCTTATTGCTTTCTGAAGTGTTTAGGTTCATTCACAGGTTCACCAGTAGCATTGCAGTATACCCATCTTCCTCTTCTTTGGCATCTTTGCTATATGATGGGTAGGCAAAGGAATCATGGAGATACTCTCATTTGTATTTCTTTAATTGGTAATGATTGGGGGCATTTCTTTCATATATCTTTTGATAACTTTTGTTTCTTCCCTTGAGAACTGCCTTAGAACATTTACCAATTGTCTAATGCCTCTAATTCTTATAAATTTGAATCCAGTCCTTTTATGTCTTGGAAATGAGACCTTTACTAGAGAACTTTACTGCAAAGACTTTGTTTCTTTTTTAATTGTTTAATTCTTTTAATCTTAGCTTTATCAAATTCATTTAGGCTAAAACCTTTAGATTTTATGTAATCAAAATGAATCCATTTCAACTTCTATGATTCTATCCCTTGTCTAGTTATGAACTTTTCCTCTATCCATAGATAAGAAATCTTTTCCATGTTCCCCTAATTTGTGATGTGATTGTCTCTGTCTAGATCACATACTTCTATCTTCCATACCACTCTCCAGTTTTCCCAGCAATTTTTTTTCCAGTAATTTTTTAAATCAAATAGTAAGTCTTTATTCCAGAAGCTGGGTTGTTTATGTTCATTCAACATTGGGTCTCTACATACATTCGCCTCTGTATTGATCACTGAAGCATCTCCGTTTTGAACCAGTACTAAATTGTGTCTGCTATCATTGATTCCATAGTATTGTTTGAGATCGGGCCCTGCTGAGTCCCCTCTACATTCCCATTCCTTTTTATTATTTTTCTTGAGATCACTGATCTTTTTTTGCCTCCATAACAATTGAATTGCTTTTTCTAATTGTGTAAAGTAATCCTTTAATAGTTCCATTGGTATGGCATCAAATAAGAAAATTAATTTAGACAGTTTTGTCATTTTGGTTATATTGACTAGTCCGGCTTGGTTCGCAGTGAGGCAGTAGGAAAAGAAAGGGCTCAGGAGTCAGAAGATCTGGGTTCAGATCCTCCATTAGACAAGCATTATTTTGGTCCCTTCAGGCTAACTACTGGACCCCTTTGGTTCTGTTTTCCTCATCTATCTAAGGATAGCACTTGGTAAGTATATAGTTGCCAAGGTCCTTTTACTTCTAGTACTGTGAGGTTGGGGTCTTCTCTTGGGCCTTCATCCCTTTTGCTGTAATAGTCTTCATTCTTTGATATTTCCATAATTCTGACCTTTAAGAAGGACTTCCTTCTAACCTCTGTGTAGAGACCTTTCTCTCTTATTTGAAAGCACAAAGATGGGGCAACCAGAAGACATAGTGGACAGAGTTCTAGACCTGGAAAACCAGAGTATGAATTCTGCCTTGGACACTTACTAGTTGTGAAACATTGGACAAGTGACTTGCCCTCTGTTTGCCTCAATTTCCTCACCTGTGAAATGACCACAATAATAGCATCCACTTTAAAGAGTTGTGGTAAATACCAAATGATCTCATGCAAATAATGCACATAGAGTAATGTACTGATGTTAAAAGCATTCTCTTATGGTTAGCTGCTATTGCTTATCTTTGGTTGCTAAGTGGTACAGTAAGCGGTGGATTTGGCATTGGAAGAGCCAAGTCACATTCCAAGCTTCAGCAAGTTGAATAACCTATCTGGATCTCTGGAAAAGAAGGAGGTGGGCAAGATAGCCTCCAGGGGATAAGGGGCTTTTTGAGCTCAGAGTCTTTTCACATTTCTTTGTCTCCCTAATGGTTAGCATAGTGTCTGACATGCGGTCAGAATTTAATAAATGCTTTTTGACCTGATGACCTTCCTGGCTCATCTAGAATCCTATGATTCATTTTGGACATAAGCTCTTTTATGACAAGAGAGGTAGGGGTGGAGATCTCCCCATGTTCTAGGCTTCTCTCATGAGGTCTTTTGCCTCTAATTATAACTCTTTGTGTGTATGTTTTCCCCTCAAGAAGAGCTGAGTAAGAATCCTGCCTTATTCATCCATAGAAGCCCAAGGTGATTTACAATAGCCCAGAAAATATAGGAATGATTGACCAAAGGCAAAGGTTCTTAAGTTTAGTATTCGAGGTGGGGGGGGCAGTGAGATGGTGCAGTGGATAGAGTATTGGCCGAGTCAAGAGGACCCGAGTTCAAATCCAGCCTCAAATACCTAACAATTACCTAGCTGCGTGACCTTGGACAAGTCAATTAATCCTATTGCCTTGTAAAAAAAAAATTTAGTATTCAAAATGCATTGTGGGGGACAACTAAGTGGCCCAGTGGATAGAGCACACAACCCTGGAGTCAGGAGGACCTGAGTTCAAATCTAAACTCAGATACTTGATACTTAGTACTAATGACCTTGGATGAGTCACTTAACCCATTCCCTCACCAAAAAAAAATGCATTGTGGTTAACAGCAACAATGTATGATGATCACCTATGATGGAACTGGTCATTCTAGCAATATAATAATCAAAGACAATTCTGAAGGAGTTGTCATGGAAAATGACATCCATATTCAGGAGTCTGAATGCATATCAAAGCTTACTATTAATCAATTTTTAAAATTTGCTTTGTTTTTCCCTCCTGTTTTTTTCTTCTTGTTCTGATTCTTCTTTCACAACATGATTAATATGGAAATATGTTTAACAGTTTTATATATATATATATATATATATATATATATATATATATATATATATATATATAAAAACCAGTGTTAGCTTGCTGATAGGGAGATGGGGAGGGAGAAAAATGTGAAACTCAAAACCTTAAATGACCTAGCTGTGTGGCCTTGGGCAAGCCACTTAACCCTATTGTCTTGCAAAAACTTTAAAAAAAAGTTATTTGCATGTAGATGGAGAATTAAATAAATAAAATCAAATACATTTTTAAAAAATTAAATGTAATGTGAGAACAAAGATGATGTCAAATCTACATGTTATCAAGTAGAAATAAACCCTTGACTAGACTAGTTCCTAGTCCTGATAGATGGTAGAGCAAGAGGGGGTTTACGAGTGGTTCTAGAAAAGGGCTTCTTGGAGATTTAGAGTAGGAGAGGAAAAAATAAGAATAAGCACATATAGAATTAGAAGATACTCAAGATTACATATTTATCTTATGTGCTATATAGACCATGTGTTATGTATTCTTAGATATCAGATCTGTTTGTATGTTTTTATCTACATGTTTGTCATATGTAAATTTTCATTTGATCTTCACAATATCCCATAAGGTGAGTATTGTTTATTATTATTATTATTATTATTCCTGTTTTACAGCTGAGGTTGAGAAATATTAAGTGACTTGCCCAGGGTCACTGAGCTAGTAAGTGCCTAAATTCACATCTCCTTGTCTAGCTGTCTGGCCTGTAAGTCACCCTGTCTCATCAACCCAGTTTAATCTGTTATGCAAACTTATTCCTGTCTTCTAAGATATCTCAGCCAGACATGACAGAAAAAATACCAAGTTATTTTTAAGATGTCTTGATTTGCGCCCCCCCCCCCCCCCCCGCCTCAGCTGCAGAAATGTCATTTACTTTGAGTTTTGAATGTGGAATGAGCAGATCACTCCCAAGTTCGGCAGGGGAACAGATCAGGAAAGGGGTAGGAAGAGACACCTGCACTGAGCTGTGAAAGAGACATGGATTCCAGGTGGGAGGGTTGAGGAGAGGGCATTCAAGCCACGGAGGCAAGAGACAGAATGTCCTTTTTGCAAGGTCATTTTTGGGGGTTTTTTTTATTGCAAGGCAATGGGGTTAAGGGGCTTGCCCAAGGCCACACAACTAGGTAATTATTAAGCGTCTGAGGCTGAATTTTAACTCAAGTCCTCCTGACTCCAGGGCCGGTGCTTTATCCACTGAGCCACCTAGCTGCCCCTTGCAAGTGGGTCATTTTGTGGGAAATGAATGGAAATGGCACAGCTAGATGGATTCAGCCATAGTTGTTAGTCAGGAGGACCTGAGTTCAAATTTGAGCTCAAACCAGTCTGTGCAATCCTGGCCAAGTCAAAACTCCATTCGCCCTCAAGAAAAGAAAGTAAAGAATATTGAGGAGGAATCAGGCACACTCGGTATAGAAGGAAAGGTTGGAATCAGATTAGCACAGACTTTAAATAGCAAAGAGAGATTACAGAGTGGACCCAATGTGACACCCGATAGCAGTTAACTTGAGGCCTGCCACCTTCTTACCTTTGTGGTCTTGTACATATCCGTTCAGTGCTCTAGACTCCAATTTCTTCACGTCCCAAGGATCCCTTCCAGTTTGAATCTATCATCCTATTGTCTTTGGGAAACTTTTGACTTTTTTAAGCAGGAAAATAACTTAGATCTGAATTTTAGAAATAGCCCTTTGATGCATAATGGATATATGGTTTGCCTTTTAAATGGCTGAAGGAGACAGGAGGAAGCAAGAGAATTTGGAGGTCAAAAAAGATTTTTAAATGAATATTACAAAATTATATGTAATTAGGAAATATTTAATCGTTTTTTTAAAAACATATAAGTTTGGCAGATGTGGAAGATGAATTGGAGAGAGGGAAAGGATTGAGTCAGAGAGATCAATCAGGAAGCTATGGCAGGTGGGAAGGAAAGATAGGCGGAAGGTGGGAATGTGTATGAGAAATGCCATCATACAGAAGACTTCCCTGAGTCATTCCCTCCCTACTGGTTTCTTCCCTTTGCTGACTACAAACATGCCTACATCTCCCCCACCTTTTAAGAAACATTCACTGAATCCCACCATCCCCTCAAACTATCATCCTTTCTCTTTTTTTCAGTCAAGTTTCTTGTCTCAACTTCCTTTCTCTTCCTCGCTACTCCTGGGTCTGGTTTCTGACCGCATCTCCCAACAGAAATTATTCTCCTTCCCAATAACTAGTATTTTTCTTACATAAAACTGCCTCGTACCCTGCATTTCTTCTATTGTTCAGTAGTGCACAACTCTTTATGACCTCATTTAAGGTTTTCTTGGCAGAGATACTGAATTGATTGGCCATTTCCTTCTGTAGCTCATTTTACAGATGAGGAAACAGGCAAATAGTATTAAATGACTTGCCCAGGGTCACACAGCTAGGGTCTGAGGACAGACGTGAACTCAGGTCTTCTCAACTTCAGGGTCCAACACTGGCCACTGCACCACCTAGCTGTTTTTATTCTAGCTTGATTTAATCTAGTCATGTTTTCTCCTGATACAATTTGTGAACTCCTAAGAAAGAAGTTTCTCCTTGGTTTTTGCATAGAGTTCTTGCTCTGGGTCAGGCACATGTTAATTGGACTGATGACAAGAGAATTCAGTGCTCGTTTCTAGAGTCAGAAACCTAGATGTGAGGCCTCTAAAGGTGATGGTTTGTGAAGGTGTCCAGAATAGGACAGATGAGAACTCCTGATTATCTATGCTATAAAATGAGTTGTTCATTTTTGGTGGCACCATACTGCCACCCAATGGATTTCTCCATTCCTTACAGTCTTAGTCCTAAATCATACCAGGTTTTGGTCATATTTTCCCTCATCCTTTCATGATTCCATTAATGGTATTATCCCAGTCTTCCCTGAATAATTCCACGCTTCTTTCCCTATCCTACACCAAACCATCCCCTGCTAATATCTACCCTCTTCAAAAACTATAACTTGTGCTCGTCTCTTTAGACTGGTCCTCCATTTTAGCTACCCACTCCCGACCACAATGCCAATTTACACCGAATTCCCAATACTTTAGCAGGTATCAGAAGAATGTTTTATCAAGTGGGAAGAAAATCACTATTTTCATCTAGTTGAACCTCAATTATTCCCTAATCTATGTCTGAGATAAAATACCCAAGATTGTAATTCGTTGAAATTGCAGGACATTACCATGTAATCCTGGTCAGTATTTTCAGGATTCCTTATTAAATAAGGGTTGAATATAGACACTCATGAATCGATAGATCAGGTTAAAAAGCACTGGTTTGTGATCTACAGAAATGCACTTTAGATTTTTAAAAACTATTTTGGATCATTTCAAGTTTTCTTAATACTTTCCTTCAAGGCTTTAATTCTCTATCACCTAGTTTAAAATTTTAGTTTTTACTGCATTTTTGATAGATGCCATAACCTAGCTTAGTTTTTATTAATGCATTTTTTTAAACTTGACTCACTATATTAATTTATTCTAAGGTTTTTGCAAGGCAATGAGGTTAAGTGACTTACGCAAGGCCACACAAGCTAGGTCATTAGTGTCTGAGGCTGGATTTGAACTCAGGTCCTCCTGACTCCAGGGCCAGTGCTCTATGCACTGTGCCACCTGGCAGCCCCACTAATGCAATTTTTAATTTGCAGACATTAAAAGAACTTAGTTGCTTACCTTGACAAATTAGTCCCTTCTACCCTAAGACCTAATGGTTGTTTTTTTTAATCACCAATTTGTGGTTATGGAACGATCATATCTACAAAAGAGGTACCCAAAATAAAAAGGGCTTTCCACAATTGAATGAAAAGAGACTAAATACAGGGTCTTCCATGTTAGAGACCCATAGCTGTGAAACCTTTACTTCTAAAATTACAAGCCAATACTGGCTTTATACATGGGTTTTGAATCAAGAAGATTCATTTGAGACAATTTATCATCCTTTATCATAACCTCATAAGTTATGGACTCACCCTCAGACTTAGTCCTCCCTTTCAGGGTTTCAGGGTGACAAAACCACCAGTGTCAAACACAAATAGGTCGGCTTTTGGGCTGACTGGGAATCTCAACTACCTCAAGTTTAAAGTGAAGAAAACTGAAGCCTAAGAGAAGGGAAGTGATTTTAGCCAAAGCAGCAAAGATGAGATCTCAACATAAAATTTCATCTACAAAACTTAATAGTTCTTTCCCACTAAACCAGGAACTGCCAAGAACACTTTGTAATAAAACCACAGGGGGAGTAGTCACCCAAGAAACCCAAAAATTACTGGAGTTTATTATAGCAGTTCAGAAATTTATAGCTTCATTTAAAAAAAAATACTATTATCAAAGTCTAGTGGAAAGATTATATAATGCAGATATAAATGCAAATTTAAGAGTACTCTGGGAGCGGCTAGGTGGCAGTGGATAGGGCACCGGCCCTGGAGTCAGGAGTACCCAAGTTCAAATCCAGCCTCAGTCACTAAATTACCTAGCTGTGTAGCCTTGGGCAAGCTATTTAACCCCATTGCCTTGCAAAAACTAAGAGTAGTCTGTGATACTACAAATCTCCCAAGGGACTTTAAACCTTTTCATCTCAGTCCCTACCAATTTCAAAACTGATCTATAGGAAGGAAATAAAAGTAGTTAAACTAGTTACTCATCTTATTTGTTCCATTTCCGCTGAAGCACACAGCTTCAAAAACACCAGTTCCAAATGAAGTCTCAAAACTTCTCCCTTAAAAGGGAAGACCCATCATTTTAATTTTAATGAGGTGCCTTCCTGGTTTAAGTTGAGAAACTTAGTTGAGACTTCCTTCTCCCCCCCAAACTTAATACTATTATAATTTATTCATAACACCAAATAGTTTCTAGTCTCTTTAAAATGCAAAAAGGCAAAATCAGTAAACAATTTGGGTTAACTACTAAACCAGAGCCCTTGTCAATTAACAAGGTTAAACTCAACATGGGTACTTCTCAAAAGATTCCTTGAGAAGTGTTAATGACATTACCAGATGATCCTACCCCTTCCCTACCCCCAAAACTAGCTTGATGTAATCAGCCTTTCAACCACAAGTCAGGAGACCAGCACACTGCAGGATGCTCACTCTTTTAAGTGAAAATTTTAAAAAGTGGCTCAAGGAGACTGGACCTGATAGATCCCAGATTGGGATCCAAATTCCACTTTGAGTGACAACTCGGGCCTAGGCAATAGTAGCCCATTCCTAGACAAAATGACTAGTGTTTGTGACACTAGTGAAACACTAAAGAGAAAGTGTCAACAGTAAAATTTATGCCATATAGTAAAAAAACTAGCCTTTCAGGCTCAATATTCCCCACTTTCATCTTATTCAATTACATAAGGGTTAGTTTTTTATAAAGAAATGTTAAAAGTCCAAGACTAATATTGTTAGGGAGTTGGGAATCTACAAAGTCTTGGTTGTTTCAAATTTAACCTCCCAGTCAGCAGCAGTGACCTTTGGCCAAATCAGCTACCTCATTATAATCATACCTCTTCTTCTCTCGAGTTGAAGACCAAATGAGGGATGGCAAATTTGAATATAAGTGAAGTGCTATATAAATGACTATTATTATAAAGATATTGTGTAAATTTGTGGCAATTTGACAAGGAAGTTTGTCCTTTATAAATAATCCCAGGTCTTTTTTTAGGCTTTTGCAAAGCAAATGGGGTTAAAGTGGCTTGGCCAAGGCCACACAGCTAGGTAATTATTAAGTGTCTAAAACCAATTATTAAGTGTCTGAGACTGAATTCAAACCCAGGTACTCCTGATTTCCAGGGCCAGTGCTTTATCCACCATGCCACCTAGCTAACCCCATAATCCCAGTTTTAAACCCAAGAATAATCTCATGCCACTTTGACAAAATAACCCATTTGAATTTGGAAAAATTAAATATAACCAAAACAGAACTCAGAAGTCAATGTGCAACAAAAACTTTTATTAGCATTTGGCTCAACTGTTACTGAACCTGGTTAACTTCAAAACTTATTAAGACTTTAAAGAGCTATTGAGTGCAAAATGATGCTATCATTGGCAATTTATGCTTTCATAGTAAAGTCAACAATTAACAGCCACCCCTAAGACGAAGGACCAGGTGGAGAGTAGATTCCTTCTGGATGTTGTAGTCAGACAGGGTGCGGCCATCCTCCAGCTGCTTGCCCGCAAAGATCAGCCTCTGCTGGTCAGGAGGGATGCCCTCTTTGTCTTGGATTTTGGCCTTCACATTCTCGATGGTGTCACTGGGCTCCACCTCCAGGGTGATGGTCTTGCCTGTGAGGGTCTTCACGAAGATCTGCATGCCACCTCTAAGACGCAGGACCAGGTGGAGAGTGGATTCCTTCTGGATGTTGTAGTCAGACAGGGTGCGGCCATCTTCCAGCTGCTTGCCCGCAAAGATCAGCCTCTGCTGGTCAGGAGGGATGCCCTCTTTGTCTTGGATTTTGGCCTTCACATTCTCGATGGTGTCACTGGGCTCCACCTCCAGGGTGATGGTCTTGCCTGTGAGGGTCTTCACGAAGATCTGCATGCCACCTCTAAGACGCAGGACCAAGTGGAGAGTGGATTCCTTCTGGATGTTGTAGTCAGACAGGGTGCGGCCATCTTCCAGCTGCTTGCCCGCAAAGATCAGCCTCTGCTGGTCAGGAGGGATGCCCTCTTTGTCTTGGATTTTGGCCTTCACATTCTCGATGGTGTCACTGGGCTCCACCTCCAAGGTGATGGTCTTGCCTGTGAGGGTCTTCACGAAGATCTGCATGCCACCTCTAAGACGCAGGACCAAGTGGAGAGTAGATTCCTTCTGGATGTTGTAGTCAGACAGGGTGCGGCCATCTTCCAGCTGCTTGCCCGCAAAGATCAGCCTCTGCTGGTCAGGAGGGATGCCCTCTTTGTCTTGGATTTTGGCCTTCACATTCTCGATGGTGTCACTGGGCTCCACCTCCAAGGTGATGGTCTTGCCTGTGAGGGTCTTCACGAAGATCTGCATGCCACCTCTAAGACGCAGGACCAAGTGGAGAGTGGATTCCTTCTGGATGTTGTAGTCAGACAGGGTGCGGCCATCTTCCAGCTGCTTGCCCGCAAAGATCAGCCTCTGCTGGTCAGGAGGGATGCCCTCTTTGTCTTGGATTTTGGCCTTCACATTCTCGATGGTGTCACTGGGCTCCACCTCCAGGGTGATGGTCTTGCCTGTGAGGGTCTTCACGAAGATCTGCATGCCACCTCTAAGACGCAGGACCAAGTGGAGAGTGGACTCCTTCTGGATGTTGTAGTCAGACAGGGTGCGGCCATCTTCCAGCTGCTTGCCCGCAAAGATCAGCCTCTGCTGGTCAGGAGGGATGCCCTCTTTGTCTTGGATTTTGGCCTTCACATTCTCGATGGTGTCACTGGGCTCCACCTCCAGGGTGATGGTCTTGCCTGTGAGGGTCTTCACGAAGATCTGCATGCCCCCTCTAAGACGCAGGACCAGGTGGAGAGTGGATTCCTTCTGGATGTTGTAGTCAGACAGGGTGCGGCCATCTTCCAGCTGCTTGCCCGCAAAGATCAGCCTCTGCTGGTCAGGAGGGATGCCCTCTTTGTCTTGGATTTTGGCCTTCACATTCTCGATGGTGTCACTGGGCTCCACCTCCAGGGTGATGGTCTTCCCTGTCAGGGTCTTCACAAAGATCTGCATCGTTGCCTGTAATGAATAACATTATTATTATTAACAATTATTCTCAAAATTTAAGTCAGTTGGGTGGTTTCATCTCAGGTCAAATCCTACCTAGATTTGAAAACCAAAATGCCCCTACCTACCACCATACTAACTTAAATTTCTGTTTTCTTATGCCTGCATTCCTAACAATAACTGAAGTGATTAGAGAATGAGACACACAACAAGAAATTCAGCTAATCAAGGAAACCAAAACATTAGCAATTACTACAAATTCTCTCAAATTTTGTCCTTTTTGTACTAAATAACTCAAATTTCCCTTACTCTTAAGCTATTATAGCACAGAATTAATTCAATGCTCTCTAAATGGAGCATTGAGAAAAATTAAGCTTAAAAGTGAGTTAGGAGATCAGGGTTCCCCACAAGGACAAATTAGGTCTTCTCGATTCCCCCATAAACCCTCAAAAGACTTCCCTCAACCTCGTTTACTCCCATAGAGTCCGAGAGAACAGGGCGGCAGCATTAAAAACGAACACAGGCCTAACCGCACCACGCCCAGCGGGCGAGAGCCCCGGGCTCAGCTTAACGAACGTTACAAAGTTACAGTTTCCCAGCCGGCTCTCTTCCGGGTAGAAAAACTTCGTAGCCCCGCCCCCTGCGATAGTCTCGCGAGAATCCGGAAGCGTCCCTCGAGAGCTCCACTATCACGAGAGTTGCGACGCGACGCGTCCCCTTCCCCGCCGCCCCCCCCCCGGCTCCGCCGGAACGGGGTACAAGAAACTTTCTACTGCTAACTTGGTGGAACGGCCGAGGCCGATGCGGCCGCGCTCCGCGTCGACTTCCGCTTCCGGCAGGAGGGCCCTCCCGCACAGACCTGGGGGTCCTGAGCCAACAGGGGCCGAGCCCTCGGCCGTGAAGGCCCCGGCCCCCCTCCCAACCTCTCCCGTTGCCCGTGACTCAGCGCTTTTAAGCCCGAGAAGGGAAATTTCGCGCCGCCTTAACCTCAAGGTTCGGGAAGTTTCTTCGCCCGCCCTTCCCCCACCGCCGCGGCTCCCGCTGGCGCCCTGGCCGAGAAGCGCCCTCGCTAGGAAGCGCCCTGGCCGGAAGGCCCCGACCCAACCTCCTACCTCTTTCCCAAGGCGCTGAGATCCGAAAGTGCGGCGCTGTCGGAGCGGAGAACAGTGCCAGGAGTCGTTCGCTTATGCACTGCCGCGGCGCGCCGCTCGGTATTTATAGAGCGTGCGGGGACGCGTCACCTTGGCGCGCAGGCGTCGTGTGCGTGCGCGGACAAAAGTAGTCCCCCCGCCCCCTCCCTCGGAATCCAGTCCGGGGAGACGACTGGCCCCACCCGCCCCGGCGCCAGGCAGGGAGTGACGCGCGGAGACCCCACCCCTCCCCACCCCCTCCTCGTTTCTTTACAGGATCTCTGAAACTCGAAGGGCGGATGGATTCGGAACCCAGGCGCCGGCCCTTTACGGAAAACTCTGGAAGCTTCGCCACCGCTGTGGAAAGGAGGAGAAGGGGGGAGGGAGAGGGTTCGGGGGCGGCTGCTGATTGGCCAGCGCCTCGACGCGGGGCGGGGCGTACCCAGACGCCTCCCTTGTTGCTGGGGCTCTCAGAACACTGGAACGCCCGGACGGATTCCGAGGGGGCGGGGCGGGAGCGCCCCGCGGCGCATGCTCGGAGAGGCGTGGGGGGGGGGTCGACGGGCGGGGGTCTCGGGCCCCGCGGGCCCTTCCTCACCTCCGGGCGCCTCGGCTTTTAAGGAGGGGGAAACTGAGTCCGGGACAGGTGGCTCCGGGCCTGGGGCATTTTTTCAACAAGAGGGTGAACGTGCCGGCCCCGAACCCCCCAATGTCTGCTCAAACCGGGGGGTCACCAGTGAGGGCGGGGCGGCGCCACTTCTGAACCCCCTAGTGTGACGTCTGAATGAATGCAGCAGGCGCCTAATGGCTGCGGAGGCCGGCGCCAGGAGCTGGGGGAGGGGGAACCGGCCCGGCCTGGACCCGGGGCCTGCGTCACGTGGACCAGGGCTGGGGGCCCGGATGCGGGGCTGTCTGGGGGGTCCCTGCTTCTGCCACGTGTTCAGGCCCCGGCCCTTGTCTGGGGAGCCCTGGGGCCGGACCGAGCACGAAGATGATGGGACCCCGGGATCTGGGGACCCTGAGATTTGGGATCTAGGATCTGGGGACCCCGGGGTCTGGGGGCCGGGGGCCCAGCTTGCCGCTGCTCACATGTCCAGAGCCCCCTGCCCACGTACAGGCCTTGTCCAAGGTCATGACGACCCTCAGCAAGGGGACTTGGGGCTTTCCTTGTCGCCCGAGACCCTCTCCGAAGTGAGGGAAAACATGCCGATACCGAAAATCAGAGAAGGCGCTTAACCCCATGGCCCTGCAAAAACCTTAAAAATAAATAAAAAGAAAAGAAAAACAGAAAAGGAATGAGGCTTGCAACGCATTTAACCTTTCCGGATCCCGTCTCTTAGCAGAGACCTGGGCTGAGCTTTCCCCTGACCTATCAACTCTAGAACATTCCTGTTCCAGGCAGGTCCCCCAAACACACACACTGAAAAGGGTACTTGGGGTCTTTGTTGCCAGTTCGAGGTGGGACTCGAATTCCTGGCTTCTGGGAGAGGGTGAGTAAGCAGGAATGCTCCTGCCCGGCTGGAGGAATCTACCCCCTCGCAACTGCCACGCATTCCTGCTGAGTTTGTTATTTCTCTAACATTCCACTTAAAGATAAATGACAAATCTCAGAAGTCTCAAGGTTAGAAAATTACAAACAATGTCAGAGCTGAAAGGAGTTGTGTATTAGAAATAATAGCTCGTGAAAAATGCTGCAATATGAAGTTTTAAACTATTAAATGAGTGTAAATATGAGTGATTCCAGACTTCCCCTATTTAAAAAAAAATTACAGCTTAGTGTTCTTTTATTATCAAATTATTAAATCCTTAAAATTTTGAAATCCTCAATTTTTGTTAAGTTTACTCATAGCTAATTCATTTGTGATACAATACTGAAAGTGTTTTTCTGTGTTCAGAAAGGAGTCAACTGTACATGAAAGTATAATGAAACAGATTCTTTATCTTTCAAACAAAATCTCTGTTACAAATAATAGGGGAAAACAGAAGATGCAAAGAATTGATCAAGTATAAATATTGTTGTAAAAGTTTTCTTCTGACATTGCTTCTAGGAAGGAATGGAAAAAAAGTCTAATAGGTCTAGTCAACTATCCTTTAGGTAATCAGGGGAAGAGGAGTTCATTCATTATTCAGCTGTGAATCCCATTACTTGACCTTGGTATTGAAATGCTCATCTCCATCTCCCTGGCTTCCTTTCAACCTCCTCTTTGAGAAACCTTTCCAAACTGCTCTTCATTTGAGTACTTTCCCTCTCATTTCTTATTTATCCTTATAGAATTTGTTTGTACTTACTGGTTGTTTTCATTAGTTTGTGAATAAATCAACCTCTTTTTCCTTAAACATTTTCTTTTTAAGCCAGTTCTTTGAACCTAGTAAGCACTTAATACATGTTGATTGGGGTTTTTTGTTCTTTGTGTATTGGAATATTTGTGTTTGATTAGGTCCATACTAAAAAGAAAATGTTTAATGAAAAAGATTTACAAAAGAGGTAGAATTAACTTATCTATAAATAAAGGGCAAGTATTAGCCCTGCAAAAGAAACATACATTTATTACTTTTTATTACTCTTTTTGCATGTTCAAAAAGAAAAAACTTAGTTCTCTCTTCTGAGGGTGTTATTGAATGGAAAGAACTGCTTTGCTAAGTAAGAGATTATTTTTCAGCTAAATTATTTGGGTCAGCCAAACAAGATAAAAGTAGTTACTTGTCTCACTGTAGTTTAACTCAAGGCCCTTTGGCAAGCACTTGTAGTTAGGTTCATATTCAATCATTTGACCTGGAATGTGTGGTTCACAGTGAAAACTAATAAACTAGGAAATTAATAAGCTCAAAAATGGGGGCTAGGAGAAGAGGAATCTAACATAAAAATCTAATTTTCCCTGTAACTTCATCTATGGAATAGATAAAATTCCTATTCACTTATAATGTAAACTTTTCTGGTAGGGGATTTTTTAAAAAAATGAACATGTTTCTCAATGAATACAGTTTATGTAAGTTGTTAGCTAGATTCCTCTAAATGGATATAGAATTTTATAGAGTTCTTGGCTGTTAATTAACAAAGTATACAAAGTTGGGTTTTTTTTTTAAATTGTGGCTTGATCTAACATGTCTAAACACATTTTCCTATCCACTGAGTCACGCCCACTGAGTAATAGGGACTGGCTCAGATCCAGAGCTCATGACTAGTGATTTCACAAGAGTCTAGCATTTGCTAGAAACTTGGAGTCAAGTTAGAATACAGCTTCCTTGGATAATGTTTCCCAAAACTAGGTCATCTTGTAATGTGACATAGAAAACTACTTTCCAAAAGGAGGGTATTATGTGAGTCCGCATGATTATGTGGCAAAAGATGAGCTGCTTTTGTAGGTTAGGATAGGTGATGCACCTATTCAGCCCTAAGCGAAAGTTTTAGCAGCAAAATTTTTTATTTTTAAGGAACCTTATAAATGTGGTTTTGGGACCACTCTTGATTTTTAAAAACAAAAAAAGGTACAAGTATAGTTTTATCTTTTGTTCAAGTTGAAAGTTGTAACAACTTTAGGAAAGCCCAAAGCAGAAAAAAAGGACATTCATCCTCTACAGGACTATTGCATTTCCTTAGACAATGCCTTTAAAAATAATGTAATCGTGATTAATATGAAAATATGTTTAACATAGCTATGCATGTATAACCTGTAGTAGATTGATCTCTGCAAGGGGGAGGGGGCAGGTAAGGAAAGGAGAGAGTAAAATGTGAAACTCAAAACCTTACCAAAAAGGATTGCTGAAAACTATTTGCAGTTGGAAAAATAACATTTTTAAAAATAATATAATCATGATAGTAACTTTTATGCAACTTTTAGAATTTACAAAATGCTTGTTAAAAATACTTTATATATATATATATATATATATATCAACTCATTTAATTCTCAACAGGTAGACTAGGTTTTATTGTCTAAATTTTATTGAGGCTGAGACTAAATTCAAAGAAATAAGGAACTTTAAACATATAGGCTTCAAGATATGCCCAGCCAAGGCTCAGCCTTGGATCCTTCCCACCATTCCTTGCCTATATGCTTCTGAGCAAAGGTGCAGAAAAATCCACTATAAATTTATGTGACACAACTGAGCCTTTACTCAGCAATTGTACTTACTCTCCCACCCTACACAGTGGCTCTACCAAATTTTTTTTTATCAAATTGCCCAGTACTTCTCCCCTCTTCTCTCTCAGCTAAAATCCTTGCCTCATATTTTACAGGAAAAAAAAAATTAGGCCAATCTCTCTGAAACTCTTCTTCCCTCTTCCTCACATCATATAACCCAAGCGCCTTCTGCTATTATCCTCCTTCACCCCATGATGCTCTTCCCAAAGATATATAACCTTTTTACTTGTCCAAGGGATCTCACTCCCTGCTACCTCCTCTAATTGCAAGGCAATGGGGTTAAATGGTTTAAGGCCACATAGCTAGGTAATTATTAAGTGTGTGAGGTCGAATTTGAATTCAGGCCCTCCCGATTCCAGGGCCAGTGCTTTAGCCGCTGCAGCACCTAGCTGGCCTCCTCACTTGTTTTCAAGCTCTCCTTTCCTGACTCATTTCCTCCTGCCGACAAACATGCCCATGTTTCCCCCATAATGAAAAAACAAACTCATATCTCCACTATTATATCTCTCTTCTGTCCTTTGTGACTTGTGAAAAGGCCATCTACTTCCACCTTGTCTTTTCCAACTTTTCAACTCTTGGCCTAATTGACTTTTAAGTCTCAACTAAAATCTCATCTTCTATAGGAAACCTTCCCCAACCCTGCTATATTCAGTGCCTTCCCTTGATTAATCATTTCCTCTTTATCCTATATATAGTTTGATCAGTATATATTTGCTTACATGCTATCTCCTCCATTAGACTGTAACCTCCAGGCATTATCTTTTTGTCTCTTTTTGTTTCCCCATTGCTTAGCTGGGTGCCTGGCACCTAATACGCACTTAATAATTATTGATTGATTGATCAAAAAGAGATCTCTTTAAAAGGAATTCATCCTAATGATGTTATGTGATTTTTATTAGATAACTCTACGAGCTTCATTTTAAGCAGTGAGAAAGAGCTACAATAATATCTATTGACACTTTTTATTTGGTATTAAACTATGGTTTGTGATTTCCTTTACTAAGTATTTCACATTTTCCTAAATGTCCTCTTAATTTTTTTTTTGAACAGCAATAGGATTTAGCAGTAGGACTTCATGCTTGGAGGCTTGATACTTCAAGATTTAATGACAAATTTAAAACTTAAAGCAAAATTTAGCACTACACAGAATAAGCCTTATAATCAAACAATTGGTATTTTTTGTACAGATTTTTTTTATATTCTAGAAACCTTACATTTAAAAAATATGAATGTTTAAAAACTCATCTGAAACCTTTCACAATAATTATTTCTTTTGACATAGTGCTTGGCTTGAGAAAACACAATTTGTTTCTCTCTCTTTTTTTTTTTAGGTTTTTGCAAGGCAAATGAGGTTAAGTGGCTTTAGGAAGGCCACACAGCTAGGTAATTACGCCGGATTTGAACCCAGGTCCTCCTGACTCCAGGGCCGGTGCTTTATCCACTGTGCCACCTAGTCGCCCCTAGAAAACACAATTTGTTAGCCTAAAAGCTGCCTCATTTCTCTCTCTTTTCATTTCTCTCTCTCTTTTCAGGGGACTAGCCTTGCTCAAGAGAAGCATTACCAGCTACCTTAAGTTTTCTTCCTCTCCCTCCACCAGTTTGTTTAATAACAATAACAATCTTCCATTTTAATAGCATCTTTAGCATTGCCTGCTATGGAGATAACCTCCAAAATATACTTAATGTGAAGAAAATATCTTACATAATTTTTGCCAATGACTTATACTTTTGTGTAAGTTAATCATTTGTAAAAGTCCCTACTGCTATTGACTAGAAGTAAACATGCTTTGTACCAATTGCTTAGGGGTCAGGAAGTAACCCCAAACCCTGACTCATCTTTTTTTTTTAATCATTTTCCAAATCCTATTCATTTTTCCCCTCCTCTGTACACATACTATGACACCACCTTACTTCTGACCCTTCTTAGCTTTCCAGTCTCTTCCTCTCTAGTCTACTTTTCACATGACTATAACATCTATTGTTCTTGACTTAATTTAGTATCCAAATATGGTATTCCCTCTAATGCATTCATTTGGTATCCCATTGTATTTCATATAAAAATTCCTTCAGAGGGCAGGTAGGTAGCACAGTGGATAGAGCACCAGCCCCTCAGAAGTACCTGAGTTCAAATCCAGCCTCAGACACTTAATAATTGCCTAGCTGTGGGACCTTGGGCAAGCCACTTAATTCCATTGCTTTAAATAAAAAAAATTTAAAAATTCCTTCAGCCAAGGATTCAAAGTCTCTTTACAAAGGCTCCAATTTTCTTTTCCAGGAAAATTTCGCCCAATATCCCATCACATATTCTACATTTTAGCCATATTTGACTATTACTCATTTTCATATAATCTTCTCTCTGCTGATATTTTTTTTAACTTAAAGGCGTAACTCATGTCTTCAGTGAAGCCTTCACAGTTTATCCCAAGTAATTATATATCCCTCAAAAGTTTTTATATCACTTTATTTTTTATCTGTTCTTTTTCCTTTTCCTATTCTCATTATGTTGGATTGTCCTTTGTTCTTGGAGAAGAGCATGACATCCTTGGGAGAGATGGAGTTCCATGACACACACATGAGTTGGATTAAATTTAAATGAGGAAGTCCTGTGCAAAGTCCCCAGTCTCACTTTCTCCTCTGGAACCATTTGGGTCCAGTGGCCAGATATTAATCAGGATGACTAGAGATGGCCCTGGATGTTAGGTGACCAGTCCAAGGTCACACAGCCAGCTTTGAACTCAGGTGCTCCTGACTTCAGGGCTGGTGCTCCATCCACTGCACCACCTATGGCCATATCTTGCCTTCACTATTTAGTAGTGAGCATCTTGGACATACTATGTCTGTTTTTTTCAAAGTGCTTAAACATAGTTTCCTTGCCTATAGTGAACACTTTTTTGTTGTTGTTCAATCATGTCTAACTCTCTATAACCCACTTTGGAGTTTCCTTTTTTTTTTTTAAGGGGTTTTTTTGTGGCAAGGAAATGGGGTTAAATGGCTTGCCCAAGGCAACACAACTAGGTAATTATTAAGTGTCTGAGGACGGATTTGAACTCAGGTACTCCTGACTCCAGGGCTGGTGATCTATCCACTGTACCACCTAGCCACCCCTGGAATTTTCTTGGTAAAGATAATGGAGTCGGTGACCATTTCCTTCTCTAGATCATTTTACATAAATGTTTATTTAGGCCAGTGCTTTTTCTATCATTTACAAACCTCTTTTAAATTCTCTGTGCTTTTGAAAATAAGTTTGTTATTCAAAACTGAAATTTAAGTGGTTAAAAAAATTCGAAATAAATCATTTTTAAGAATGACTCGACTTATTTTCTCTTTCACAGAAATAACCTTAAATGATTGATCATTTCTCCCACTTTTAGAGAACTCTTAGCCTTTGGAGAAACTATTTTCTGCTCTGATTCCCCAAATAATATGAACATTTTGTTAGCTACTCAAAAAAGATGAATATGTAAATACTGCTAAATCTACAGTTTTCCTTTAATTTCAAGGACATATATTCCTCTGTTTTTATTCACATCACAATTTGTTTTTTGAAATTCTTCAATTTAATAAATCCCCAAATGTAAAAATTTCGTGTTTACGTCCTATTTTTCTTTAAATAAAAGAAGATTGGTAAACAGAAGAGGTTCAACCCAGGTTGCTTAACAAATTGCCTTATTTTTGTTACTCCAGTCAGATTTAGATACTTGGTTAGGCAAATTGAGAGCAGTTAGCAAAACAACCCTTTGACCTATTTCTATCGATTGGTTCTTTGGTACCCAAAAGAATTTGTTTACTTCCCTTTTTGCAGTGAATCCAACAGACATGTAGCAACACAGCCCTTGGTTTAATTCTGATCCCAACTTGCAGATTCTGTTCCAGCTGTCCTTGCATCCTCTCCTGTTGCCTATTTAGGGCCACCAAGTTGCTGTCTCCTAAACACGTAGGTCTGGTTACAGTAGTTGCTAGCAGCTGTATCCTGAACCACATACAACAGAGTACAGGGTGTTACTGAGAACCTTGAGGGAGTCCTTCAGTCTACTTATACTGAAAGTCATTTTCAGATCTTAGTTACAGATTTTTCAAAATGGGCAAAATGGTTAGAAAATGTTCTACAATTGGGCCCAGATCAACGGTCCAGCAGTTAGTCCAAATGTGTTGCATGTCCCCGTAAAGGTTTAGGAAAGCCACAATAGTTTCTTAGTGAAAATCCTAAGAACATCATATTTCCTGCCTAGAAAAACCATTCTTTAATTGAAACAGGCACAGCTAAGAAATGTGAAGTCCATTGTTTGTAGGGGTGATGAAACCTTGAATTAAGACTTTCATTACCCAAAGGTGGGCCAATTTTTATTCCCAATTCAACCCTGAATATAAAAATAGTCATGTAGGATGATACATGTAGGAATTAGAAATTATCTCTCAAACTCTAACCCACACAAAATTTTCTTCTATGAAGTTTTATAAATGTTGGATATAGTGTTGAAAGCTAACATTTCATTGTCCTTTAAAAGCAGCAGAATTAGGGTCTCTCTGCTTCTGTTTGTCCTTAATTCTAACATGGAGTTTTGTTTCACAAGGAGATAATAAAGCAAGCTAGATCTTTTGAAACTGAAAGAGAATATCCATTTCAAAAGAAATTATTCTTATTAAATACTACAAAGTACCACTCTTTAGCATTTGTTGTAGAGAAAGTGAAGTTAAAAAAAAATCTATCAACTAAAATCATTACCACACATACTTGGCTTTTTAAAAACTACAGCTAAAAACTGTCTTCAAAAATATCAGCTGACAGACAGATGGTGAGTTGGAGTAGATTAAATGTGTATGGAGTGAGTCATCTGGGGAAAATAACCAGTACAGTAAAATAACCAGAGGGATAAAAATCATAGGAAGAAATAACTTGTATAACTCTTTTCATCAGGCAATTGGAGATTCAGATTAAATACAGATTCTATGGTTTGCTTTTATAGGATAATTTCTAATCATTTCAAAAGTTTTAAGACTTTTCTACCAATTGCTATAAATTCCTTAAGGAAAAAGATCCCTCATATCTCTAAGTAGAGTCAGAAGACCTGGCCTGGAAGCTTCTCTCCTGCATAGACCTGTGACCTTGGCCAATTTTAGATCCCAGTTTTCTATACAAAACTGGACTAGATGATCTTTAAGGTACTTTCTAGTTCTATTATTTTATTTCTTTCTGGTACTAGAATGAAGAGAAATTGTACTTATTAGCTAATTAATTTTCTTTAAAAAGAAAGGTTGACCTTTGTCTTAACAAGTTATTTCTTATTCTTTCTTTATTGAATTTCCCCTTGTAATAAAAAAATTGAACAAAAACATCTGATATAAAGACCATGTTTGACTGAATACACACACACACACACACACACACACACACACACACACACACACTTTTTCAGTAGTGCTTCAGGCATGTCTGACTCTTCGAGACACCACTTGGGGTTTTCTTGGCAGCCGTACTAAAGTGGTTTGGCATTTCCTTCTTCAGCTCATTTTACAGATGAGGAAACTGAAGCAAACATGGAGAAGTCTGAGCTTGCCCGATCTTACCCTCTGAGGACTAGTGTCTGAGGCTCCAGATCCTGCCAGTCTAGTCTATTCACTATACCACTTAGTTGCGTATATGGATAGACAGATAGAGATAATAGTCTACCATTGTAGTCCCCAACCTCTCTGCTATATAGAAAGTATGTTTCATATTTCTTTCCAAGGTTTAAGGGCTAGGTTTCTTTTCTAAGACATTCCTTAAACCAGTCTGCTTGGGCTTTTGTTGATTGGCCAACAAAAGTTCCCAGTCCAAGTCTCACTTGGTCATAGTTTGGGCTATGATGGTTTCCAGTAAGTGTAAATAGCAGTTATTTCTGTTTTGGCCAGAAGACATGAGGGTCTTACCCTCCTAGAGTGATTTTCTTTTTGTTTTTTTGACTGGGTAAAAGAAATCTTTCTTTGCTGCATTTCTTCCCTATCCTTAATCACTGAATGGACATTGCCTCAGTCAAACTGAGACCTGGAAAGACATTAGCTTAAAAAGATCAAGGTCTCTCACTGCATTCAGGGCCATCACTAGTTTTTCTGATCTATATCTGGTCATTGGACTCAAATGGCTCCAGAAGAGAAAGAGAGACTGATAACTTTGCGCAGCCCTCCCTCGCTTAAATCCAATTCATTTGCAGGTCATGGAATGACCATCTTAATGTCATGGTTCTCTTAGAGAATGAAGGATAAACAACAACAACAATCTTCAGGAACTTTCCTGGGTTTTCCATTTACTTTGAATTCAACTTCCTCTTTTGGAGGGATTAGATCTTTGATTTCACTGGTATTGGGAACTTTGGTTTGGGGGAACTTCAACAGAGAAAACTCCCTACTCCAGTATAGATTAGCTCCTGTTTTGTCATTTCTTCTCCTTAGAGCCTTTG
Source organism: Macrotis lagotis (assembly GCF_037893015.1). Classification (NCBI taxonomy): domain Eukaryota; kingdom Metazoa; phylum Chordata; class Mammalia; order Peramelemorphia; family Peramelidae; genus Macrotis; species Macrotis lagotis. The sequence continues at coordinate 246,398,296 of NC_133662.1, read as the reverse complement.
TAGCTTGGAAGCACCAGGAGATGAAGTGTTTTACCCAGAGTCATTTAACCAGCATGTGGCCAACTTAGGACTTTCTTTCATTTTCCCCTTGGAATTCTACTCATTTGGAAACATTCTATGAGGTATTTCTAGACACTAGCTAGCAAGTCCAAAAAAATATGAAACCAAAAGCATTTCTTGGGAGTTGATAGGTATTTTGGGAGAAAATAATGCTGTCATCACCAAGCTTACCACTGTTCTCCTGGATAGCTGTTTTAGTGGAAGGCATCACAAACAGGAAGCTAGACAGGAAATTCAGAAATAGACAATTCAGACAATACCAAATATTTATTCTATCCTTGGATCCCTTTGTTCATGGCTGGAAAGAAGGATGTGACTGAGCCTTCAAGGCCCAAATGAAGGGTTTCACACATGTGCTCATATGCTTCTGCAGATCTAACTAAATACTTTGTGTTCTACTCCTTTGTCAAAGTGAATGACCTCACAGCGCTTCTGGATCAGGAAAGTGATAGCTACCAAAAGCCTATTGCTGCCTTGACCAGCTGAACATTCATTATCCTTTTCACAAGTTGGAGGCATTCACCAAAGGGATCAACATTATGTACCAACACAGACTATGGAGAAGCAACAGTCCCTTAACCTAGATTCTAATGAGCACCAAATCCAATCTAGCAGATAAGAGAGAGATTGCTTTTCTGATCAACAATGAGTAATGACTAGAGGATAGGTAGGAAAAAAGACAGTGGAGATATAGCTGCCCCAGCTCCTTGGTCTCATTCCAGCCCAACTCTCCTGCTTTTTCTCATACACAACCTGCCATCTCCTATATCACCTCTATTTTTAGAATTCCGAGCTTCTCATAAAGAAATGTATTGGTGCTACCTCTTAAACAATGCCTTTCTTAATACACCTTTCTTGATATACCTTAATTGTCTTCCTCACACATACACACCTCAAATTACTATTCATGGGGTGGCTAGGTGGCACAGTGGATAGAGCACCAGCCCTGGAGTCAGGAGTACCTGGGTTCAAATCCAGTCTCAGACACTTCATAATGACCTAGTTGTGTGGCCTTGGGCAAGCCACTTAACCCTATTGACTTGCAAAAAAACCTAAAAAAAATTACTATTCACTTTATATACATATTTAATTTTAATTTAATTTAAATTTTTATTGTTGTTATTTAGTTGTTTCTGACTCTTCATGACATTTGAGATTTTCTTGGCAAAGATATTGGAATGGTTTACCCTTTCCTTCTCTAACTCATTTCATAGATGAGGAAACTGAGCTAAACAAAGTAAAGTGACTTACCCAGGATTGCACAGTTAATAAATGTCTGGGGCCAGATTTGAACTCCTACTCCAGAACTGGCCCTCTCTCTGCTGTACCACCAAGATGCCTTTGATTCCCAAATACATAGTAGAAGAGATCTCCTACACAAAGAGATGAAATGCTCAGACACTAAGGAAAAGCATAAGGGAAAATATGAGTGAGACTTTCCCTCAGAAAATGTACCATCAGAGGAAGTTAACCACATAGCACCAAGTCAATCCTCTATACTCTGGTTGAATAAGGATAACTGAAAATGGGCTCATTGGTAGATTGATCAAGAAGCATTCATTCTGGGTTCAGGGATGGCGGTATGGAGGATGCATTGCCAGCCCAAAGGGTGGCACCAGAAAATCGGCCTAGTTCACTTAAGCCAAATGATGTACTAAGCAGCAAGAGACCCCTGAAAAGCCAGTAAGAAAGGTAGTAAGAAGTGATCCCTAAGGATTCTGTATCCTGTGGGCAAGACATTGTGGAGTGAAATAACTTTCAGATGCTGTGGTACAATAAATTATTCTTAGAGCAAGAGGTAAAGGACCCATTGTGGTAAAGGAAATATTGATCAAAAAAATATGTTCTACAACTAATCTGTTCCCTCTGCATTGACCACCATATCAATAGTGAACCTCTGAGCTGGCCTTTTAACACTGACCTGACCCCCATCCCATAGACTGACTTATCCAGATGGACTTTTTAGTAAAGAACCTAGCCCCTCTGGGTCAAGGACTCAGGAAATCCTTGACCCAAGCACAATACAAGCCTCTATCAATAGACTATGGATCCCTGTCCTAGCCGGAAAAGATTAAATCTCTGAACTACTGCCCCTAGCTATCCATAATTGCCTCATCTTTGCTCTTTGAATTATACCTTTCATCTATATATTCCTCCCCTCCCAAAAGCTCAGCCTTTCCTCAGTTGAACTGGGTCTTCCTTTGGGATGTCAGCCAACTTTGGGGGAGTGTGATCCCCCAAATAAACTCACATGTTCCCATAGTCTACTGTTTATCCCCATCATCCTTTGGGAAGTCAGTCTGCTCTTAGGGAGTGTGATTCCTCAAATAAAGTTTCTTGTCCCTATTTCAGTTACAATACTTTATCACTTCTCTTTACTTTTCCTTCTGTACTATTCCTGCTACAGTCGCTGCTTTTGCTCACCTCCTATTCTCTCCCTTAGCTACTGCTAGCTACAATAATATTTAAAAAAACCTTTTTGAGAATGCCTTCTGTGGGGAGTGGGGGGAGGGAAGCAAGAATGGGGGAGGGAAATTGTAAAACTCAAAATAAATAAAATCTTTCTTTAAAAATAAAAGCAACAAAAAAACCCCACCCTTTTTGTCCCTAAACTCTTCTGGGTCAAGAGAAAATTCTTTCAGGTTCACTCAAACTCCCTGAATACTTTAGCTGGCTACATTTTTGACACCACCACATACTTGTTTTTCTAAAATACTTTGATGATTAAAATTCAATATATCTGTGTGTGTGTGTGTGTGTGTGTGTGTGTGTTTTCCAGCTCTTCATGGACCAGTTGTACAGCAAAGATATTAAAATGGTTTCTCATTTTCTTCTCCAGTTTTATGTGAGCAGAGTTTAAGTGACTTGCCCAGGGTCACACAACTAGTAAGCATCTGAGGTCAAATTTAATATCTGATCTCTGGTCTTTCTGACTCCAGTCCCAGGGCTCTATCCATTGTATGTAACTGCCCCTTTGTACTTCTAAGTAGGTTATATATTTTAAAATATTATTTTGAAGAGAACACTGGCGTTCTTGGACTAGTCCATGACACAAAAACATTAAGAACTCTTTTACATTTAGAAATTCACATTTTAGAAATCTACACAAAGTCACAGGGTTGTTTATGTCTCTTTTATGCTGAATAGTGCTTTCCATTTGTCTCCTTTTGGGTTCATATCGCACATTTACAATATTCTCTTCCCTTCTCTCCTACAGTCTTGCTGATTTGGAGATCTTTCATTCAAATCCCACTGTCCAAGTCAATCAGTAACTAAAAATAGTCTCTTTTTAAGTTGCACCAGCAGGGGAAGGTTTTTTAGGTCATTATGAATGTGCTTCTGCCATATGATACCGCAGTGTCTAAATCATGTGGAGTTCTGAGCCTTTTTTTAGCCAGAGTGCTTTGGCCTTAAAAATCAAGAAGTGTTTAGGATAAAATCTGGCAGGTTTGGAGAATGGGGTGGGGGTAACTTGAATAGGGAGAAAGTTTTGCTGGATATGCAGGTATGCTTTAGTTTACCAAAAAAAATTGGGATAGAAGTAATTATTTAACAGAATTTATCAAAGCAGGTCCAAGTTCAAAATATACATCTATTGCAATATTCTTCCACCTAAACAATCCCAAAGTCTAAGACTGTGGCCTCATAATTTTCAGTTCCCAAAATCACGGTTGTTATGGACAGTTATATAAGGTAGTAATAAATTACATTTGTATTTGAGTCTACACTCAAGTTTCAGAAGGACCACAAAAACTCTCTCTTTGTGTCAGCTTATCCTTCATTTTTTTTTATTAAGGTAATGGGTTAAGTGACTTGCCCAAGGTCACACAGCTAGGTAATTATTAAATATCTGAGGCCAGATTTGAAAACTCAGGTCCTCCTGACCCCAGGGCTGGCCGTTGCACTACCTAGCTGCCCTTCTATCCTTCATTCTTGAAGAAGTCCATAATATGAAGGAGGTGACGTCATGACTTGCAAGTGAATTGGATTTTAGTGAGGCTGAGCTGTACAAAGTCACCAGATTCAGTGGGAGACCTTGGTCTTTCTAAGCTAAGATCTTTTCCAGGTTTCAGTTTGACTGAGGCAATGCTCATTCAGTGATTAAGGCTAGGTAAGGAAAGAGGCAAAGAATGGCCCTTGACTTGGTCAAAAACACAAAAACAAAATCTTTTGAGGAGAGAATCCATCTCAAAGAGAGGACTTTGCTTTGAATTCTCTTGTGATATTACTCCATTTTTGGTTTTACTTTGCAGATTGGCTCTGCTAAACTCTGACAATGGTTTCCTTATTTTATTTTTTTTTAGGTTTTTTGCAAGGCAAATGGGGTTAAAGTGACTTGCCCAAGGCCACACAGCTAGTGTCTGAGACAGGATTTGAACCCAGGTATTCCTGACTCCAGGGCTGGGGCTTTATCCATGACACCACCTAGCCACCCCTAATGGTTTCTTTATTACTAAGAAATCTATTCTTTAAGAACTAAGTAGGTTTTAAACTTCTAGGAGTAGGCACACTTTCCCTAAAAAAAAAAAAGTCTTTGTGAATGATCTGTAAACCACTCAACTGAGACTTCTCACATATATATTTCAGTGTCCTTGGTAGAGGAGAACACTTTGAAACAGATTTGAAACACAAAGGGAAACCAGTTACCTTCTTTCAAATTCAAATGTTTATTTTCTGCAAAGTAGCAATTTTCAGTGAAATGAGGAAGGCAAGAAAGGAACTAAATAAATCTTGTTTGTTTTTTGCAAGGCAATGTGATTAAGTGACATGCTCAAGGTCATATAGCTAGGTAGTAAGTGTCTGAAATCAGATTTGAACTTAAGTCCTCCTGTCTCCAGGGCCAGTGCTCTGCACCATCTAACTGCCCCAATAAATCTTTTTCAAGAGGAAAAAAAATAAGAAAATTGAATTCTTAATCCTAGAGCTGGGTTTTATATACAACCAAATAATATCATTTATATATAAATCACATAACTATATTTTATGTAAATATATATTTATATATATAAATCATAATATATATTATATATATATCAAAATCATATCATTTCCTTTTTTGTTCTTTGTACTTTCTTTTCTGAATTTAACACTAAGATGAAAACTTCCAAATATGCAGTACAACAGAATAAAGAGGATTAAATCTCTATCATGTACAGCTCACTTTTCTTTTTAGGTATATTTCATATGTATAGTTAAATAAGGTCCATATGTGAGGAATTGTTTGGAACTGATTATCTCCTATAAAGACTTCCTCACCCTCCTCTTAGAGGTGACTGTGTACTGGCATTAAAATGAAGAGTGTATCTCTGAATTGGAAGGGTCCTCAAAGGCAATGAAGCTTGAAGGGGAAGAACCTAGCTTGGTAAGTGGATGGAATTAGGAGCCACAAAGAATTGGTTTCAAAGCCTTACTCTGACTATGAGCTACTTGTGTGACCCTGGGTGAGTGACTTTAATCTCTCAGAGTCTGATTTTGCTCACCTGTAAAATGAGCCTAGTAAGACCTCCCCCCCAGTTATTGTGACTTTCTGATGAGATAACCCCAGTAACCCCAGGTTTTCCTAGGGTATCTCGTTGAAAAATGCTATGAGGCCACTTTGACCCTTTGCTCTGAGGCCAGATAGAACAGGTTATGTGAAAAACTCTTCAAATACTTGAAGTCATATCTTGCCCAGGTGAATCATTCCAAGTTCTCCTCCTTAAATACCAGGTCATCACCTTCCTTAGCTCCTCAGGAATGGTAGTCACTCCTTGGACCTCACTAAGATACCTCCAAGATCTCCAACTATGAGTTTCTCTTCTCTGATCACAATTGTTTGCCCTTTTTTCCCCCCTCCTATCTTACTTCTAAGTTTGTTCTTTATCCTCACCATCATTTCCAGTCACTCCTTCTCTCCCTGGTCACCCCATCTATTACACCCAACCTATCAAAGGCCACCTTTCCCACCAGCACCAGGGACCAGATTCCAATTGCTTTCATTTCCCTCTCTGCCCCCTAGCCTGCTAACTGGAAGAAGTTTGGACATTGAACCGAGGGCCCACACAGGTTCATGCTTTCATCATTTGATTCATCCTTAATTGACCCCTTACACAAGCCTGTTCTTCCCTAGTGTCCTCAAGTTTCTCTCCACAAATGATTTTACCTTCCACTGACTGAGATCATGGAACAAAGACGTTCTTGGAAGGAATCGGAGATCAAGATTAGAGCCATGCTGTGGGGAGCTCCAGCCTGGCTCATTGTCCCCTGACTCGTGCACTTGGATGTTCCCTCTCCCTTGCCTCCAGAACCTTCCAGTCTACCAGCCCCTTCCCTGGTGCTGACAGCTCATCCGGGCCTCCCCATCCTCTCAGACATCCTTGCCAGCTGTCTGTCTCCTCCTGCCCCTGCCCACTGGTCATGCCCCCCGGCCTCCTCTCCCTGGACCTTCCTCCCAGACATGCGTTCTTCCTTTGGCCTCTCTGATCCTCTTCTTTCCTGCTGCCTCTATGTCAACAATCCCTTCTCAGATCTTTTACTGGACCAGAGTCTAGTTAGCACTTCCAAGTCATTGATATCACCCAGGTCACTGCTCTCATCAGCTACTCTCATTTCATGAGCTTGGTTCTTTTCATGAAATCAATTGTTTTTGTTCAGTCATTTTTTCAGTCATGTCCAGTTCTTGGTGACTCCTTTTGGGGTTTTCTTGGCAGAAATAGCAAAGTGCTTTGCCATTTCCTTCTCTGGCTCATTTTACAGATGAGGAAACTGAGGTCAACAGGGTGAAGTGACTTGCCTAGGGTCTCTCATCTAGTGTCTTGAGGGCAGATTTGTATTCAGATGAGTCTTCTTGATTCTGGGTCAGGGCTATGCACACGGTGGTGCCCTTAGCAGACCCATTTTATTCCTGTGCAGATGACTTTTAGATTTCTATTTTCAGCCCACATCTCTGTGTGATGGCCATTTCTACAGCTCCCTCCTCCAGACAGACCACTACCGGTGGTCTCCCTGGCCCCACTAACTCTGTTTATAATCTTTCTCTGCTACCCCTGGACATCCTACCAAGATAGTCTGAGTCCCCCTCTCCTCAATCCACCAAACCTCACTGATACTGCTTAGACATTCTTCCTGTGCTTCCCCTCCTTTCCACTTCAGACTCCATCACTCCCACCTGAACCATCCTCATGCTTCCTAGCTGCTCTCTCTGTTCTCGGACTTGTCATCTTCCTCAGACCCAACCCTGACTGCGCCTCTCCTCTGCCCACAAACATTCCAAGCCCCCTTGTCACTCTGTCACCTCCTTGGTCTGGGCCTAGGGCTGAGCCCAGCTTCCTAGGCCACTGCCCTCACCTTTCCTCATTGCTGTGCTCCCTGCTCCACCCGGATGATATCACTGCTTATACCTGCATCTCCACCTGGGCTCTCCCTCTGGGCCTCCTGCAGATTGTCTCTTGGGCTAGGCTCCTCCTGCTTCTCAGAATCCTTCTCTGGCTTCAGTTTAAGTCATTCCTTCTTTCCAGAAAGCCTTCTAGGACTTCTTCAATCAAAAGGGATTTCTGCTGCCTCCAATTTTCCTAGAATACTTTGCCTGGAACTTATCTTTGTCTCCATCATAACCTACCTCATAGTATGCTTATCTGTGCATGTTCATCTCTTCCCTAGAAAAATGAAAATCTCTTGATGGAGGGGACTGTCATCTATGTACCTAATGCTTAGCAGAGTTCTTTTAATAGTAGTGGATCTCAGCTCTATATAAGCTTAATGCATGCCATTGAGGGAACCACACCGACTCCATCTAGTGACTGGATTCAGGATCTAGCCTGCTTTCCGCTCCATTATGGGTCTGATCCAAATTATATCCCATGAGAAAACTTTATTCAAGTATGGGGATTGTGAGAAAACTTTATTGCATTGTTTGAACCAATCCTTCATGACTGGGAAGCTGGACCACTTGCCTGTTGTTTAGAGACCCTTATCTAAGAACAGAGGTTCTGTTGTTCAAAAACCCAGGCAGATCAGAAGATAATACATCTCAATACAATTATACATCCCAACATAATTATACATCTCCAGCAACTCACATGTGATTTGAAAACTGGACCTATACCAATCTATCACTTACTGTTTTCTAGTTCTTTGGATTGAATACCAACATTTGGGTTAGGAGGGAGAGTGGGATACCTCTTTTTCTAATTTCAGGGAATGGCACCTCTTTGCTTTCCCCTTCCCAACTCAGAATCTTTCTTCCAATTATAAATCAGATTTCCTAATCTTGTATCCTGGTTTATATCCTGTTTTTTTTCCTGATGCCTAAAAATCTTTTATCCCCCTTTATTTGGGGTCCATTGCCAGGCTGAGGAGGCCTGGTCTTGATTTTTTAGGCAGTTGCTTTCCATTTTTTAATAAATCAATATGCTTGGAAGCTTGAGCCTTTCCTCAATTTTTTCAGATTTCACTCATCATAATTCCCAGGTTGTGCCAAGAGAGACTCACATCTCTCATGGCCATGCAGACACCTCTAACACTCTGACTTACCCACTGTAATCTGCCCTCATCCTGGCGGGTCTAGATTCTCAGAGAACTAGCACCACACCATTACATTCAAACACCTTTGGGATCCTAAGGATCACACTTTTTTTGTTTTTAGTTTTTGCAAGGCAATGAGGTCAAGTGGCTTGCCCAAGGCCACATAGCTAGGTCATTGCTAAGTGTCTGAGGCCAGATTTGAACCCAGGTCCTTCTGACTCCAGGGTCGGTGCTCTATCCACTGCACCACCTAGCTGTCCCAGGATCACACTTTTGTTCCAGAATATAGTTTCCCTATTCAACACCTAGCTCCCTACTAATGTCCTTTCATTTATACAAACCAACCAATCAGTGCTGATGCTCTTAGATCTTAAATCTAAACATGGATTAACAATAAAATAAAGACTATAATAACAATTCATCGGGGCTTATATAAATAAAATATTATAATAATAAATGTATCCCAAAATGTATCCCAGTATACATATAGAACTGGGTCATCCCATTGAGCTAATGCATTCATCATCTGTGGGCATACCTTTATAGAAATCTGGCACAAACACTCACTTAGTAAAGAAAACCCACATGTTCAGAATAATTCACAACTCTGCAACTATAAACTTCAGTATTATGTAGCTCCTATTTCAGGAGCTATTCATAAAAGTTCTTTGATGAACATAGCTTCTGCACCGAACAGATGCTTCTACTGCTAAGCTAAGTTGATCTGTGCCGGGCTTGATTAACACATCGCGATGACAAGTCTCAGCCAAACTAGTCAATCTGCTCAGTGAAATTTCCGATTTTTTATTTCCAAGCTGTTCCTCAGCTCAGATGAGTTTATTCCTCTGGGCAACAAGTGACAGGGCAAGGAGAGAGTTATGGTCTGTCTTTCACAGTTCTGAAATCTGACTTATTACCTCTTTCATTCTGAGTGCAGGTTCTGGATCATCTTGGAGAATGACTTCACCTGAGTTTGAGGATAGCAGCCAAACTGGCATCTAGGATCAGATTTAGACATCTAGAGATATACATTTGTCTCGTGATCATTCAACAATTCTGGTCTTCTGGTGTTAAACTAGAGTTTTCCAATTTGTCAATTCTTCACATACACAGCACTAAGACACACTGAGTTTTTCATTCATCCAATATTCCGCAGCTTGCCACATTCAAAATGAACAACTGCTATTTCAGAATTCTGAGTCTCATAGGATCTTCACGCTCAGGCAAGGGAACTGCCAAGGGTCACCTCTTTCCAGGAGGGAAAATTGTCCTACCAATTAGAACAGCCCCAGACTGGAGTGGCTGTCTTGCTTAGTAGTGAAGTCTTTGAACAGAAACCATATAAGCACTTGTCAGAGGTGCTCCAGAAGAGGATCTCGTTCAAATTGAGGTTGATGTCCCCTCTGACTTGGAGATTCTGTGATTCTGTAATTCTGAACCCCTCCTGTTTTCTATGGGCAGGAGGTGGTGCAGTGGATAGAGCATCGGCCTTGGAGTCAGGAGGATGAGAGTTCGAATCTTACCTCAGAAACTTGACATTTACTATGTGATCTTGGGCAGGTCACTTAACCCTGATTGCCTCACATCCAGGGTTCTTTCCAGTCTTTTTATTCACATCTGGCTACTGGACCAAGATGGCTATGGAGGAGACACCTCAAAGTGGTGTCTGGAATACTCTCCTCCCTCGGATCTGCCTCTTAGTTTCCTGGTGACATAGCACAATTACCCCCTCATTCAAATCCAATTCATGTGCTTGCCACGGCATCACCTTCCTTGCTTGGTAATGTGGTCTTTGAGAACGAAAGACAAACATCATCATTATCATTTTCTATTTTTTTCCTCCATCTTCCTTGTCTATATATCCTTTCCACATTGTCTTGAATGCTTAGAACAAACTCTCCTTCTTTATTTCCCCAATCTTCCTTGAAAACAGATATCTTTCATGCAAACCAACCCTAAACCATGATGGTATTCCTGAGAGTCATGAATCATCAATGCTGTCATATCCTCTTGGTCTCTATGGTATCACAACTTGTATTCTCCCAAAATAATTCACATGGTTTGTCCCTGTCTGTGCTGGGTCTGCTGAACTGAAGTGATATATTCACTGGGAATGAATTTCACTGCTTCTTCCATGTGCTCTTGTCATTGATTGTCGGAGATGCCAACACAATTGCTAACAAGAACACTAAAAACCTGGTGATATTTTCCTATTGCCTTCCCAGTCATTTGTCTCAGGGTTGGGGTTGATTAGGCTTGGGTGGTAGGATAGCACCTTGGAATTCATTCATTCAGCAAGTATTAAGTGACTGCTGTGTGCCAGAGCCCAGGCTGGCTATTAGTTGGAGTTCTTAAATTTAATCTACTTCTTCAGAGCAAATCAGAATTCTAGTTCAATCTTCTTTGCTTCTAGTGTCTGTTCTGCATTACACTGACTATAAGACCTTGAACAAGTCATATAACAACCATTTTCTCACCTGAAAAATGAGGGCTATCATTAGAACCATATTACTCCAACTGATATTGAACACATAGTTTTTATTTTATTTTATTTTATTTTTTAGGTTTTTGCAAGGCAATGGTGCTCTATCCACTGTGCCACCTAGCCGCCCCCAAACACATAGCTTTTAAAAATATTGTCTGTGGGGGCGGCTAGGTGGTGTAGTGGATAAAGCACCAGCCCTGGAGTCAGGAGTACCTGGGTTCAAATCCTGTCTCAGACACTTAATAATGACCTAGCTGTGTGGCCTTGGGCAAGCCACTTAACCCCATTTGCCTTGCAAAAAAAAAACCTAAAAAAAAATTGTCTGTACTCCCAAATCTGATCTAGGAACCAGAGAATATGGAATGTCCTTGAGGCAAAGGAAGGTTAAGGAAATTTTGGAATAAAATAGAATAAGACATTTTCATATCCCTTGAGTTGACATGTATAAGTGTTATTGAGATATTTGTTGTTTAGCCAATGAGTTGTGGCTGGCTCTTCTGGATCCCATTTGGGGTTTTCTTGGCAATGATATTGGACTAGTTTGCCATTTCCTTCTCCAACTCATTTGACAGATGAGGAAACTAAGGCCAACAGGGTGAAGTGACTTATCCAGGGTCACACAGCAGGTTAAGTGTCTAAGGCCAGATTTGCACTGAGGAAAATGAGTCTTGCTGACTCCAGGCCCAATGTTTATTCACTGTACCACCAAAGTTGCCCTATTAATGCATATATATATATTATATATATATATATATATATATATATAATATTGAATTTTTAAAGAAAAATATAATAAAATTTTCTCAGAAAAATCACATTATGTAGGATTCCATGGAACATAGTTGAGGAAATATGTTAGACTAGATGTTCTTTAAAGACTCTCTGTAACTCTAAGATATGATCAATGATTCTTCCTAAATCTAAAGGTGAAGGAGGGGAGGAAAGAAGGAACAAAGGTCATCCTGAACCCAGTCTCTGTTTTGTTTGCTCTTCTATTTTTATCTGAGTCCAGGAAGGAAGGTCCAGGAGCATGAGGAAGAACTTAACCATCCATGGGAAAATCTCTCTGATCTAGACCTTGCCCTTAATCTCCTGGGTCTCATGGGTGAATACTTCATCCCACCTCCACATACAAAGCAGTATGACCCTGGTCAGGTCACTTTACCTGCAATGATATTGGACTTTGAAGAGTCTAATCTCCTACCTTCCTCAAATGAACTTGCTGTTCCTCACATTTCACCCTATCTACCTGTCTTTTTGATGCCTTATGACATCTTAAAGTGGCGTTTGGAATACTCTCCTCCCTCAGATCTGCCTCTCAATTCCTGGGCAACCTTGGACTCATCTCAGACCCCACCTTCTACAGGAAGCTTTGTTTGGTCTTCCTTCTCCTTACCCCCTCATTCCATCCTCTTAGTGACTGTAGCCTCTCCTCTAGATCATATTTCTTTTAGGTCTCTTATTTGAATATGGTCTTCCCCATTAGAATATGAATTCCTTTAGGACAAGAACTGGTTTTGCCTTTCTATAAATCACCAGCACATAGCACCTGTAAGCACCTCATAAATATTTATTGACTACTGAGGTAACCTTTGCACATGCTAGAACCTGTCATCTAGAAGGGACTTTGTTTCTAATGGCCAGTACTTATGATTAAGACTGAAATATTCCTAGAGTGAAGATGTAGACACCATCTTCGTTTCAAGTAAACTCCTGGGGAATGTCCACCTCTTTTTGTTTTAACACTTAACCATTCACACTCATGGTCTGTAATTCCATCTTCTGAGCTGATCTACCCACTAACCAGAAGCGTCCAGTTCAAAGGACTGATAAAATTATTTATCAGTTATTTATCCCTACTGTAAATTAATATATTTCTGTTATAGTTTATAAATCATTCTCTTGTATATTTAGTTGGAACAGGTGTTTGGCCAGAGTTGTCACTTCCTGGTTAAGCTAATAAAGTTTCTGAGAACCAGTTGCTTGACTCATAGTGACTTGAGCAATAGGCAGACATTCCTTTTACTATTGTTTATTCAATGACTGTTTCCTACTCCAGTTCATTTGACAGATGAGGAAACTGAAGCAGAGGATGATGTGACCCACCCAGTGTCATACAGCTACTCAGTTTCTGAGTGGGGATCTGAACGTGGGTTTGCCTGACAGTAGACCAGCCCAGGACTTTATCCACTAGGCAATCTGTTAAGACTCCCCTGAAGCAATCGGCTGCTTGGTCTCAGTCATTCATCCAGCCCTGTCCTGCTTCACTCAGGTCTTGCCTGGATTCAACCCTCTCCAGTCCTCCCCCTTCCACCTCTTCAATCTACCTTTTCTTCCAGACCCAGCTCAGATGGTCCATCTCTTCCTATGACTGTCAGAGTTGAGCAGTCATTTTCCTCAACCATAAAACAAGGGGTTCAACTCTTTAGAACCTTTTAGTTGTAGCATTTCTGATTCTCATTATACACTGAGTTGAATGAATGAAATAGCATTTTAAAGCCAGTATTCTTTACCTAGCCAGATGCTAGATGGATGAGATACAAATATTATATTTATAGATATTATCAATCAAGATATCAAGGAAATTGAATTCTAATAAGGAAGATAAAGCTTCCTGTGCAGAGGTGAATGAGAGGAATATTTAGGACTGCGAAGTAGTCTTGTAGAGCTGATGGATGGGTCATTTCCAGGAATGCTATTTGACTAAGGATATTTGGGTCCAGGTTTGGCATGGTCTTGAGATGACTTGAGATGAGGTGGACTAGTGGAAGAGATTTGTAGTGTTCTCCTTGCTCCAGCTAGTGTATATGTTTGTCCTTCATTTTCGAAGAAGGCCACAACATCAGGGAGTCGATGCCGTGACAGGCAGATGAATTGGATTAGAGTGAGGAGGGGGGCTGTACTAAATCACCAGCCTCACTTTCTACTCCAGAGTCATAGGAGTCCAGTGGTCGGATCTGAATCAGGATTACTGGACACAACCCTGGATGCAAGACAATCAGGGTTAAGTGATTTGCCCAAGGTCACACAGCTTGTAAGTGGCAAGTGTCTGAATCTGCCTGACTCCAAGGCCAGTTCTCTATCCACTGGGCCACCTAGCTGCCCTAGCTCCTGCTAGTGGGGAAGTTCCTTGAGGGCAGAAGCCCTGGCATTCTCTTGTATTTCCTCTCCTAGGTCCTCAGAGTGAGTACTAAATAAATATTTGTTGACTGATTACAATTTGATTGGAGATTCTTTCTGTAGATAAGCAGTTTAGGAATGGGATTATCTCATTAGAAGGTCACAATACCTTTTCATTGAGACAGCAATAAATAATGACTCAAGATGACTCAAAATCTCCAAAAGAAGCTTGATTGGAAAGGGGGAAGTTGTAATGATATAAATGTCATTACATCATCTAATGACACAAACAGTTCTGCAGGTTAGGTTTGTTAGACCTGTTCTATGCACTGTGATCCCAGATGGCCAAGCTCACACATTGACCGTTACTGTGAGTCAGGAGGACTAATTACAATAGCTACTCTGGGGCATTAGGGCACATCAGTCTCTCTGGGGGATACTGGGACCCCAAAACCTTTTCTCAGCCTCCACTTTCTGATCCTCCCTGCCAAATTACACATGATATGATAGAAGAGAGAGTAAACTGCTCTCTGTTCTATGTGCTCTGGTAGTTTCATCCTTAAACTATTACTCAGATTTTGGAGGTGAGGTTGAATGGTGGCAGAAAGGAGTAGTCAAATAAAGGAGAGGAGAAGGAAAAATAGAAATAGAAGATGTAGGGACTGTAATCTATGTCAAATTCCTTACTATTTTAGAAATTAGGGGAAGCAGGGAGGAAGAAAAATTTGAAACTAAAAATGAACGCTAAACTATTGATGGAGTCGTGAACTGATGCAGTCCTTCTGGACAGTAGTTTGGAACTATGCCCAAAGGGCAATAAAACTGAATACCTTTTTATCCAGAAATACCTCTACTAGGTTTGTATCCTAAAGAGATCATTAAAAGGGGAGGGGGGAACCTACATGTACAAGAATATTTATAGTAGCTTTTTTTGTAGTGACAAAGAATTGGAAATTGAGGGAATGTCCATCAATTGGAGAACAGCTGAACAAGTTATGCTATATGAATGTGATGGAGTACTATTGTTTTGTAAGAAATCATAGGTGGTGCAGTGGATAGAGCACTGGGAGTCAGGAGGAACTGAGTTCAAATGTGACCTCAAACACTTAATTACCTAGCTGTGTGGCCTTGGGCAAGTCACTTAACCCCATTGCCTTGCAAAAACCTAAAAAAAAAAGTTCATAAACTTGTGGACTTCAGAAAAGCCTGGAAAGACTTGCATGTCAAGACATCCATATCCAGAGGAAAAAACTATAGATTCTGAATGCAGAGGAAGACATACTATGTTCACTTTCAAAAACTTCTTTTATGTTTTTTATTTCTTTCTCATGTTTTTTCCCCTTAGTTCTAATTCTTTTTTTCCCAACACGACTACCATGGAAATATGTTAAACACAATTGTACATATGCAACCTATATCAAATTGTTTGCTACCCAGGGGAGGGGGGGGAGGGAGGGAGGGAAGGGAGGGTTGTAGAAAAATGTGGAATTCAAAAACTTGAAAAGGATGAAGGTTGAAAACTATCTTTGCATGTAATTAGGAAAAATGCAAATGTTTATTTTCATTAAAGAAAATAAAATAGCAAAGGTAATGGAAATAGCAAAAAAAAAAAAAGATTTGCTTGAACCGAAGTGAGTAAAATGAGCAGAACCAGGAGAACATTGTCTGTACTAACAACATTGTGAGATGATAACTGTGATGAATGCAACTCCTTTCAGTAGTTCAGGGATTGATGACAATCTTGAGAGACCTGTTATGGAAAATGTTATCCATATCCAGAGAAAAATCTATGGAGTCTGAGTGCAGAACAAATGATGCTATATTCACTCATTTTTTTTAACTTTTTTTTTTTAGGTTTTTGCAAGGCAATGGGGTTAAGTGGCTTGCCCAAGGCCACACAGCTAGGTAATTATTAAGTGTCTGAGACCGGATTTGAACCCAGGTACTCCTGACTCCAGGGTTGGTGCTCTATCCAGTGTGCCACTTAGCTGTCCCCTATGTTCACTTTTTAAAATGTCTTTTGTCTTTTTTTTTTTGTTTCTTTTTCCTGGTTCCCCTCCCCCCCAGTTTTAATTGTTTCACAACATGACTAATGTAGAAATATGTTCAATACAATTGTATGTAAATAACCTCTATCAGAATGCTCTCTGCCATGGGGTGGGGAGGGAATAGAGGGTGGTAAAAAAAAACTATGGAACTCAAAAGCTTGCAAAAAGATGAATATTGAAAGCTCTCTTTGCATATAATTTTAAAAAATAAAAATAATTTTGTGATAACTTCATTATATATTTAAAAAGATATAGTATGTTTTACATAATAGATTTGAAATTTTATGTGCAATCAACTTTTTTTTCCTATTCCAATGTGTTATGGTAATGTTTTCTTTTTTTTAGTTTTATTTTGAATTTTGCAATTTTTCCCCAATCTTGCTTTCCTCCCCCCCACAGAAGGCAGTCAGTTAGTCTTTACATTGCTTCCATGGTATACATTGATCCAAGTTGAATGTGATGGGAGAGAAATACAAATAAAAATAATTTAAAAATATTAAGTGATTGATAAAAATTGTCTTTGCATATAATTGGGAAAAAATAAAATCATTTAAAAAACAAAATGGACAGGGGCAGCTAGGTGATGCAGTGGATAGAGCACCGGCCCTGGAGTCAGGAGGACCTGAGTTCAAATCTGACCTCAAACACTTAATAATTGCGTAGCTGGGAGACCTTGGGCAAGTCACTTAACCCCATGGCCTTGCAGGAAAAAAATTTAAAAATGGACAAATGTGATTAGAAAAAAAAACCAACTGGGGACCCCGTGGTCCAGAGGAATAGGACTCAGCAGGGGCCGAGAGGGGCGAGAAGGAAGTGGCAGGGCGAGTGGGGCGCGAATGGATGCCCTTTGCTGGCCACCTTAGACTTGCACAATTTGTCCAGAAAATAGAAGCCCAAAGGGGCGCCGGGAGCGAACAGGAAAGGCAGACTCAGCTGCAGGATAAGAACAGGGTCGGGGACGCCGAGGCCAAGGGTGCCAAGGCTGATGAGGGGTGCTGGGGACCCCAAGGGGGAGGCAGAGGCCCCAGCGGCGCCAGGACCGAGCCCGGCCTCAGGAATCGTCTACAAACTGCCAGGCAGGAGGAGCCCGCGATAAAGCGGGGAGGGCTGGCAGATCTGGGCACAAAGATAAGCGGCCCGAGGGGCTGTCTGGGCCCGGGCCCGGGCGCCCCTTCCAGGCCCGCGGGGCCCGCCCTGCCCGGCCCGGCCCGGCCCGGGGCCTCCTGCCCGCCTGGGGCTGGGCCCGGGGGCACCCGCCTCACGCCCCCTGGGCGCCCCCCGGCCTGGAGGAGTCCGGCCCAGAGGCTCGTGCCTGGTGGGCACAGAGGGCAGCGAGCCCCAGCCTGGCCGGAGGCCGGAGGAGCCCGGGGCCCAGAGCCAGTCCTGAACCGGCCTTTTTATTTTCCTCGGGAAACTCTTAGACCACGTGAACATGCTGATTTGTGGGCGTTTTTTTTAGAAAGATTTTATTTAAGTTTTACAATTTCCCCCTAATCTTGCTCCCCCTCCCCCAGAAGGCCGTCTGTTTCCATGGTAGACAGTGATCTCAGTTGAATGTGATGATTTGGGAGCATGTTTTAGAAAATTTTATTTATTTTGAGTTTTACAATTCTCCCCCAATCTTACTTCCCTCCCCCACCCCCACAGAAAGCAATTTGCCAGTCTTTACGTCGTTTCCATGGTAGACAGTGATCTCAGCTCAATGTGATCATTTGTGAGCATGTTTTTTTAGAAAAAAATTTATTTTTTTTGAGTTTTACAATTTCCCCCCATCTTGCTTACCCCCCCCCAGGCAATTTGCCAGTTTTTACATTGTTTCCATGGTATACATTGATGTCAGTTGCATGTGATCATTTGTGAGGCTTTTTGAAAGGGAAAAAGAACTGGTTGTGGACAACGTGACAATCCGGTGTTTTTCAGAGCTGGTCTTCCACACACTCAAAAAGGGAATTTTTCAATATCAAATGGAGGAAACATACCAAGAGGACAATCAGCCCCAAGCAAAGTCTCAGTGAAAAAAGTGCCCATTGGACATAAACCCAACAAGAATCCCTGGAACAATTTTTAAAAAGAGATAAGAATGCGAGAGGGAAAAAGTGAGAGAGATGGAAGAAAATTTGATAGAGTAGATAGAGCACCGGCCCTGGAGTCAGGAGGACCTGACTTCAAATTTGATCTCAGACACCATGGGCAAGCCACTTAACCCCATTTGCCTTGCAAAAACTAAAAGAGAGAGAGACAGAGAGACAGAGAGACAGAGAGACAGAGAGACAGAGAGACAGAGAGAATACTAGAGAAAACAACACTCAACATCTTAAAAAACAAAATGATTAAAAAAAAACAGGAAAAAAATTCATTATAGAAAAGAGGTCCTTTAAAATAGAACAGGTAAAATGAGGAAAATAATTCCTAAAAATTAGAATTGGGCAAGTGAAAACCAATGACTCCATAAAACATCAAGAAACAATAAAACAAAGTCAAAAGAATGGAAAAAATAGAAGAAAATGTAAAATATGTCAGAAGGCAAAAACTGATCAGGAATTAGATCAAGGAGGGATAATTTAAGAATTATTAAAATGAAAGCCATGATCAAAAAAAAAGACTACATATAATATTTCAAGAAATTATCAAGGAAAAACTGCCTTGTTAAAAAGAGAAGTATAAATAGAAAAAAATAGGAGGGAGGGAAATACACAGATAGTATTCATAACTGAGAATGTGAATGGGATGAGTTCATCCATAAAACAAAAGCGAATAATAAAATGAGCTAGAAATCAGAACCTAATAATGTTTTATTAAAAAGAGACTCAGAGGCGGGCGGAGCCAAGATGGCGACAAGAAGTGATCCAGTCTTAGGACCTCTCTGATAAAACTTGAAACTAAGGACTCTAACTAAACTTTTGAGAGACAGAACCCACAAAGGGACCCATTGAGGCAGTTCCCCCACTAAAGGTAACCTGGAAAAGAGCAGAAAGGCTCTGCTCCCCAGGGTCGGAGGGGTGGCCCGCCAGAGCCAAAGAACTTCAGCCTCCCAGAGGCAGCCCCAGGGCGCTGGGAGCCACAGCTAACAGCAGCAGGGGAGTCTCCTGAGCTGCACCCCGGGGAGCACCGGGCACAAAGTGGGGGAACAGCTGGGGACCTCTGCCAGAGCAAGCACGTGGAGCCTAGCCCTCGGGGCACACAGCCAGCAGCTTGGTCTTTCCCCAGCCCTGATCCAGGAAACAGAAGCAGGCTGAGCCAGTAAGCAGGAGCCCCCAGGGCATGATCCCATTGAGCTGAGGGAGGGGAGTGAAGAGAGAGAGACTGCCAAGCTCTGTCCTCTGTCTCTGGAACAGGACTCTGGGGCTCTGACCACATTCAGACCCTGATCACATTCTAGGGCCCCCCATAGAACAACAGGGCCCCCCCACCTCAGCCCCAGCAGAGGGGGGCGCTTCTGGTCATTTACAGACCAGGAGGGAGGACAGAGCCTCACACTCTGAGACCCTTGTGGGAGTGTCCCAAAAGCTCAGGAAGCACCCCAAAACCAGGCCCAGGCTGGGAAAATGAGCAAGCTAAGAAACAAGAGGAAAACCACTGAGAAATATTTTGCAAATGAGCCCAAGAAGGATCAAAATACTCAGTCTGAAGATGAGGAAGCACAAGCTCCTGCATCTAAAGACTCCAAGAAAAACAGAAATTGGGCTCAGGCTATGACAGAGATTAAAAAAGACTTTGAAAATCAAATGAGGGAGTTGGAAGAAAAACTGGGAAAAGAAAGGAGAGAGAAGCAGGAAAAACATGAAAATGAAGTCAGCAGCTTAGTCAAGGAAATCCAAAAAAATGCTGAAGAAAATAGCATGCTAAAAAACAGCTTAGGTCAAATGGATAAAACAGTTCAAAAAGTTATTGAGGAGAAGAATGCTTTAAAAAGCAAAATTGGACAGATGGAAAAAGAGATAAGAAAACTCTGAGGAGAACAAATCCTTCAGACAAAGAATAGAATTCAGGGAGATTGATGAATTTACCAGAAATCAGGAATCAATACTTCAAAACCAAAAAAATGAAAAATTAGAAGAAAATGTGAAATATCTCATTGAAAAAACAACTGATATGGAAAACAGACAGGAAAGATAATTTAAAAATTATTGGAATACCTGAAAGTCATGATCAGGAAAAGAGCCTTGACATCATTTTCAAAGAATTACTACAGGAAAATTGCCCTGATATTCTAGAAGCAGAGGGCAAAATAGAAATGGAGAGAATCCACCGATCCCCCTGAGAAAGAGATCCCAAAAAACCAACCCCTAGGAATATTATAGCCAAGTTCCAGAACTCCCAAGTCAAAGAGAAAATATTACAAGCAGCCAGAAGGGCACAGTTCAAATATTGTGGAGCTGCCGTCAGGATCACACAGGACTTAGCAGCAACTACATTGGAAGCTCGGAGAGCTTGGAATACAATATACCGGAAGGCAAAAGAGCTTAGAATGCAGCCAAGAATGAACTACCCAGCAAGGCTGAATGTCCTCTTCCAGGGAAAAAGATGGACTTTCAATGAACCAGGGGAATTTCAAATGTTCCTTTTGGAATGGCCAGAGCTGAACAGAAGGTTTGATCTTCAGATACAGGACTCAGGTGAAGCATGGAGAGTGGAGAAGGGGAAAATATGAGGGACTTAATGAGGATGAACTTCATGTATTCTTGCATAGAAAAATGACACTGATAATACTCATATGAACCTTCTCAGTTAATAGAGCAGGTAGAGAGAGCTATTATAGTTGAAGCACAGGAGAAAGCTGAATTCAAAGATAAAATATGGTGTAAAAATGGAGTCAATAGGAAAAAAAGGGAAATGTAATGGGAGAAAGAAAAAGGAGAGGGGGAATAGGCCAAGATATTTCATATAATAAGATTTTTTTTTTATTACAATGAGCTATTGCAATGATATGGAAGGGGGGAGGCAAGGGGGAATGAGGGAATCTTCACTCTCATCAGAGGGAAGTGGCATATATACTCAATGGGGTATAGACATCTGGAGTAAGAAGGAGGGGGTCAGGGGGAAGGGGTGGGGATGTGAATAAAGGAGGAGAGGATGGACCATGGGGGGAGAGTGGCCAGATATAACACGTTTTCTTTCTTACTTCTTGCAAGGGGCTGGGATTGGATGGCCTTCCCAGGACCATAGGGCCAGGTGGATTCTGGGCCTAAGGGGTGGTATGGGGGCTCAAGGGCTTCTTGGCCCTAGGACCAGGGATCTGTCTGCTGCACCACTCAGCTACCCTACAGCAGAGTCAGAGTGAAAGGAGAGAGAAAATATAGTACATGGTAGTGGAGAAATAAGAAAGGAGGGAGTTGCAGTCAGCAACAGCAACAGTGGAAAAATATGGAAGTAACTTTTGTGATGGACTTACCATAAAGAATGCTATCCAGGGGGCGGCTAGGTAGTGCAGTGGATAAAGCACCGGCCCTGGAGTCAGGAGTACCTGGGTTCAAATCTGGTCTCAGAGGCTTAATAATTACCTAGCTGTGTGGCCTTGGGCAAGCCACTTAACCCCATCTGCCTTTCAAAAACCTAAAAAAAAAAAAAAAAAAAGAATGCTATCCACCCAGGATCGAGTTGTTGGGGTTGGAACAAAGACTGAAGCACATTTTTTGTTATTATTATTTGGGGGAGGGTGCAGGGCAAATGGGGCTGGGTGGCCTGCCTGGGGCCTCATAGCAGGGTGATCTTTGCGTGTCTGAGGCCGGATTTGGACCCAGGTGTTCCTGGCTCAAGGGTCAATGCTCTGTCTGCCACCCAGCCACCCCTACTATTATTACTATTTTATTTTATTTTGGGTCTTTTTCTTTTTTTTTTCCTTTTGGTTTTTGCAGGGCAGTGGGGATCGGGTGGCTTGCATGTCACATGGCTGGGTGATTGTTGGGTTTACGAGGCTGGATGTGGACTCGGGTGCTCATGGCTCCAGGGCTGGTGCTTCATCCATTGTGCCACCTGGCCATACCTACAATTATTACTATTTTTTAATTTTAATTTTTTTCGCTCCCCTTTACTTTATCGCCCAAGCAAGTCTATATTCATGGGGGGAGGGGTATTTTGTTTACTTGTAAACAAGAATATTGTATTAATGTAAAAAAAACATTTGTACAAAATGAGAATAAAAAAAATAAACAAAATAAAACAACAACGACAACAACAACAAAAATGAGACTCAGGGTCAGCTAGGTGGCAAAATGGATAGAGCACTGACCCTGGAGTCAGGAGGACCTGAGTTCAAATCCCATCTCAGACACTTAATAGTTGCCTAGCTGTGTGGCCATGGGCAAGCCACTTAAACCCATCTGCCTTGCAAAAACTAAAGAGAGAGAGAGAGAGAGAGAGAGAGAGAGAGAGAGAGAGAGGGAGAGAGAGTCACTGGGGCAGCTAGGTGGATATAGATCACCTGCGCTGGAGTCAGAAGGACCTGAGTTCAGATTTGCCCTCAGACACTTAATAATTACCTAGCTGTATGATCTTGGCCAAATCACTTAAAACCCCATTGCCTTGCAAAAAGTAGAAAAAAGAGAGAGAGAGAGAGAGAGAGAGAGAGAGAGACAGAGAGAGAGAGACTCACTTGAAAACAGACACAGCCATAGAGTTAACATAAGGGGCTGGTCAGAATCTATTTAGTTAGATACAGTGAAAAAGAAATTCTTAGACAATGAAAAAAGCAAAGAAAGATCTAATTAAAAGAGATAATTAGAGAAATAATATTTTCTTTAAAAAGATACCATAGAGGGATGAACATAGGTGACACAGGGGATAGAGCACTGACCCTGGAGTCAGGAGGACCTGAGTTCAAATCTGCCCTCAGACACATAATAATTACCTTTGGCAAGTCACTTAATCCCATTGCCTTACAAACCCCGCCCCCCCAAAAAAAGATACCATTGGCAATGAAGGATTATTTAAAATTTTTTTCCACAAGTTTTTTCTTTTTGAAGTCCAATTTTATCACTTTTACAAACACATATAAAAAAATTTTTAAAATCTTTTCAAAATTCTGAGTTCCCAGTGCAGCTAGGTGGTACAGTGAATAGAGCACCAGCTCTGAGTTCAAATCCAGCCTCAGACACCTAATTAACTAGCTCTGTGACCTTTGGCAAGTCACTTTATCCCCATTGCCTTGCAAAAACCAAAAAAAAAAAAAAAATCTGAGTTTCAAATTCTCCCTCTCTCTAATTTTCTCATCATTGAGAAGGCAAGCAATTTAATATATATTAAAAATGTGCAGTCATGCAAAACATATTTCTATAATAGCCATGTTGTGAAAGAAAACAGACAAAAAAAAAACAAATAAAAAATAATCATCAAACTGATCTGGTACTGGCTAAGAAATAGATAGAGTGGTGGATCAATAACATAGATTAGGTACAATGATGATGATGTTATACTTCACTCTCAAAGAAGGTCTGAGGAAGTGATGCCATGACACATACATTAGATTTGAGAGAGTAGGGGACTATGCTAGGTTACCAGCCTCACTTTCTCTTCCAAAGTCATCTGAGTCCAGAGTCCAAATATGAATCAGGATCACTGGAGATGGCCCTGGATGCGAGGCATTCAGGGTTAGGTGACTTGCCCAAGGTCACAGAGTGTGTCTGAGGCTATATTTAAACTCCTGTTCTCCTGACTCCAAGGCCACTGCACCACCTAGCTGTCCCCACTGTACACAGTAGTAAATGACCATAGTAATCTAATGTTTGATAAATCCAAAATTCCAAGTTTTGGGCACAAGAACTTACTACTTGTTTAGATATGACTTTATTTGTGTGAAAAGTGTTTTGTAATTGTTTTTATAGAGTTCTTGGTAGACCCAGAAGTGTTTTATATTGTCTACAGTTTTTTTTGTTTGTTTTTTTACAAGGCAATGGGGTTAAGTGGCTTGCCCAAGGCCACACAGCTAGGTGATTATTAAGTGTCTGAGGTCACATTTGAACTCAGGTACTACTGACTCCAAGGCCAGTGCTGTATCCACTGGGCCACCTAGTTGCCCTTCTACAGCTATTTTAAATGAAATTTCTCATTCTATCTCCTACTTCTGGATTATGTTGGTCATATATAGAAATATTGATAATTTACTTTCTGAGTTTTTTATATCCTTCAAATTTTCTGAAGTTGCTAATTATTTTAACTAGTTTTTAGTTGATACTCAAGGATTCTTTAAGTATATCACCTTATCTTCAAAAATTAAAGGTTTCTTTTTCTTATTGCTATGACTAACTTTGCCAGTACCAGCAAATTTCTCTGATAAAGACTTTTATCTCTCAAATATATAGAGAACTGAGTCAAACTTATAAAAATAAGAGCCATTCCCCAATGGATAGTGGTCAAGGGATACGAACAGGCAGTTTTCAAAAGAAATCAAAACTATTGTCATATGAAAAAATACTCTAGATTACTAATGGTTAGAAAAATTAAAGCAACTCTTGTAGTTGCTTGTGCCTATCAGAAATTGTAAATGCTGGAGGGGATGAGGGAAAACAGGTATACTAATGATCTGATGGTGGAATTGTGAACTGGTCCAACCATTCTCAAGAACAATTTGGAACTATGCCCAAAGTACTAGAAAATTGTTCATGCCCTTTGACCCAGCAACACCACAAGATCGGAAAAGGGCCTATCTATACAAAAAATTTATAGCAACTCTTTTTGTGATGAAAAAGAATTAGAAACTGAGGAAATGTTCTTCAGTTGGGGAATGGCTGAACAAATTGTATGTGGTTGTGATGAAGCACTAATGATTGGACTATAAGAAATGACCACCATTGGGGTGGCTAGGTGGCACAGTGGATAGAGCACTGGCCATCAGACACTTAATAATTACCTAGCTGTGTGGCCTTAGGCAAGTCACTTTACACCATTGCTTTGCAAAAAAAAAAAACCCTAAAAATTTTTTAAATTTATTTTTGAATTTTATAATTTTCCCCGTTATTTCATTTTATTTGGTTTTGGCAAGGCAATGGGGTTAAGTGGCTTGCCCAAGGCCACACAGCTAGGTAATTATTAAGTATCTGAGGCCAGATATGAACTCAGGTTCTCCTGACTCCAGGGCCAGTGCTCTATCCACTGCACCACCTAGCCACCCTCTGTTATTCTTTAAATTGTTTCCATGGTATACATTGATCTAAATTCAATATGTTGAAAGAGAAATCATATCCTTAAGGAAAAAAATAAAATATAAGAGATAGCAAAACTACATAATAAGAACAGTTTTTAAAAAATTAAAAGTAATAGTTGGTCTTTGTTCAAACTCCATAATTCTTTCTCTGGATGCAGATGGTATTCTCCATCGAAGATAGCCCCAAATTGTCCCTGATTGTTGCACTGATGGAATAAGAGAGTCCATTAAGATTGATCATCATCCCCATGTTGCTGTTAGGGTGTACGATGTTCTGCTTTTGCTCATCTTGCTCAGCATCAGTTCATACAAATCCTTCCAGGCTTCCCAGAATTCCCAACCCTCCTGGTTTCTAATAGAACAACAGTGCTCCATCACATACATATACCACAATTTGTTCAACCATTCCCCAATTGATGGACATTCACTCAATTTCTAATTCTTTCCCCCCCACAAACAGAGCTGCTATGAATATTTTTGTACAAGTGATGTTTTTACCCTTTTTCATGATCTCTTCAGGATATAGACCCAGAGTAGTATTGCTGGATCAAAGGGTATGCACATTTTTGTTGCCCTTTGGATGTAATTCCAAATTGCTCTCCAGAAAGGTTGGATGAATTTACAGCTACACTAACAATGTCTTAGTGTCCCAGATTTCCCACATCCCTTCCAACATTGATCATTGTCCTTTCTGATCATATTGGCCAGTCTGAGAGGTGTGAGGTGGTACCTCAGAAATGCTTAATTTGCATTTCTCTAATAAGTAATGATTTAGAGAAATTTTTCATATGACTATGGGTCGCTTTGATTTCCTCATCTGTAAATTACCTCTACATATCCTTTGACCATGACAAAATTATTTTTGAAAAATTTATTTTTAAAAACTAAGTAAATGTTGCAAAATTATAAAGAATACACATATCCCCAAATAAACATATTCCCCCCCCCAAAATATGAAAAGAAACATCTCCCATGCAGGTGTGCAAGACTTTTGATCTTTTCATTGCCTTGAGTGGTTTTGCTGACTTTTCTCCTTTCTTGCCTTCTTCTTCCTCTTCTTCTTCTTCTTTTTCTTTGTCTTTTTCATCTTCTTCGATCTTCTCTTCCTTATTAAATATTTTCATGAATTGGAAATGAGGGAGTGCTCGTTATTTATAGAATAGCTGAACAAGTTATAGTATATGAATGTGGAATTAAATAACATTGTCATGTAAGAAATGATGAAGGGGATGGCTTTGGAGACACTTAGGAAGATTTGAATGAACCAATGCAAATGAAATGAGTAGAACCAAGAGAATAATTTATATAATAATGAGAATATTGTTACAATCGATTTGAAAAATTTGGAAATTCTGATCAACACAATTCCAGTGGACTCATGATGAACTATAATGCCTAGCTCTAGATAGGGGTAATACACTCTGAGGACAGATGGAAGTAGATTTATTTTGGATATAACTAATGCAAGAATTTGTTTTTCTTGACTCTGAATACATATAATAGTTTTTATTTACAGTTTGCCTTTTCAATAATTTGGGGAGGTGAAGTAGGAGGGAGATTATTTAAAACTTAAAATGAATAAAATTGTTTTTTAGAAAAGATGAGGCAATTTTAAATATTCTTTGTTATGTGGTACAGTGCTCTGGGAGGCAATAGATGAGATATTGGGAGAAAAGTAGGTGTTGCAGAAACAAAAGATATCAATAATCTTATTTTTAAAAGCAATACTGAACTTATTACCAAAGGAGTAATTTTACAGAAGAATGGGACATTGCATATAACATCAGTGTTTTTTCATGTGTGTGTTGATTTGCAAACTCTTTTTTCTTCCTTTTATATATCCCTTTTGTTAGCAGGTATGGCTCCCTGGAAAGGGAGCAGGGAAGGAATGCAGGGGGAAATATGGTTGATATAAAATTAAAATTATCAGAAATTTTTTTTAAGATTTTGAATTTGTAGTGATCCAGTTGGCAGAGTTGTGTGACTTTTTTTGAACTGAAAGAAATTTTAGTAGCTGAGGAGGTGTAGGAATGGAATAGCCAAAGAGTGGGAATCATCCTAGACTGAGGATTAGTGGAACACAGAGAGGGAAAAGACCGAGGGCCTAATGGGTTCAAGGGAGGAGGGTAGTATACAATGGAATTAAGGGAATGGTGTAACTTGAGGCCAGAGCAGGGGTGATTGACAGGGAGAACAGGGAATGATGGAACAATTGTAGGTCATGACAAAGATAATGAATAGGTTTAGGAGGAGTGAAGCACAGAGAGAGAGAGAGAGAGAGAGAGAGAGAGGCTGGAAATTAGAGGGGGAGGGAGAGAATATTTACATAGCATAGTGCTGAGGCACTTCACAAATATTCTCACCAACAACCTTCTGAGGGTAGAGACTGTTATTTTCCTGTTTTACAGTTGAGAAACCTCTTGAGACCGATTTTTGAGTTGTCTGGGATCACTTACAACAGGTAAGTGTCTGGTGTTAAATTTGAACTCAAGTCTTCCTGATTTCAGTGTTCCAACCACTAGGCCACCTAATTGCTTTAATTATTATCAGAGAGGAATTCCTGAGCTCAATATCAGAGTTTTTGTGTGATGTGAAAACCAAGGTCTATCTATCTTTGTGGTGGAATGAAGATTTATATCATGGCGCCCAGAAAAACAAAAGTGATCTTGGGTTGCATTAAGAAACTTATAGTGCTGAAGCAGCTAGGTGGCTCAGTGGATAGAGCACCAGCCCTGGAGTCAAGAAGAGCAGAGTTCAAATCCAGCCTCAGACACTTAGCTGTGTGATCTTGGGGAAGTCACTTAACCCCGTTGCCTTGCAAAAAAAAAAGTATAGTGCCCAGGGAGAGGGGGGTGACTTGTTTTGCTGAAATCCATCCTAATCAAATCACAGCTAGAATATTGTGATAAGCAAGTAAAGGGCATGTATTTGAGGAAGGATATTAAATAAATTGGTATTTGTTTAGAAGGGAGGTAATCCAGAACGGTTAGTGATCTCAAAAACAATAGGAAGATCAACTGAAAGAACTGAGAATATTTATTCTGGAGAAGAGATTTATTGGTGGGGGAGGGAGGCAAGAAAGTAGTCAAGGTATTTGAAGGGCTGCCACTGGGAACAGGGTTTAGATTCATTTAGTTTGACACCAGATAAAAAGTTAGGAGTAAAGGATAAAGGCTACAGAAAATTTATCTTGACTCTATGTAAAGGAAAACTTTTCAAACGCTAGATACTATTCAACAAAAGTGAAATGGACTGCATTGAGAGGGAATAGGTTGCCTGGCCTAGGAGATCATCAAGGGAAGGCTGGAAGAATGCTAGGAGTGTCTGAGGTCCCTTGTAGTTGCCGAGTCTGTGAATAAGAGGGAGAGGGAGAGAAGGCATGGCAGGAGAAGCACCAGAGACTTTAGAACTAAAAATCCTTCAAGAGAGCATCTAATTCAATATTTTCATTTTATATATGGAAATCTGAGATCCAGAAAGGTAAAGAAGGGGGAGCATGGAATTCAAAGTTCTTCATGGTTTGACTCTAGGTTGTTTCTCCAGGCTTCTTTCTTTCTTTCTTTTTTGTTTTCAGTTTTTGCAAGGCAATAGGGTTCAGTGACTTTCCCAAGGCCACACAGCTAGGTTATTATTGTATCTGAGACCAAATTTGAACTCAGGTCGGCCTGACTCCAGGGCTCTATCCACTGCACCACCTAGCCGCCCAGTCTCCAGGCTTATTTCATGTTACTCCACATGCAATCTACTTTCCAATCAAACCGTCCTTCCTTATTTGCCCCAATCCTTAACTTTGTATTTTCCGCTCCCCCCCCCTTGCATTTCTTCCTTGGAAGGCGCTCCTTCCTCATTTCTTGTCTCTTAGCCCCTTTGTGGTTGTTCCTTGTCCTGGTTTTCTAAGCCTTCCCTTGGCAGAAAGAGTGGATGAGAACGATTTGTTCCCAAGGTGGCGAAAGCAGGTGCTAGTGGGCACCTCGGGTTGATTGGAACCTTTAACTTCCTTCAGAGCTCAGCCCAGTTTCTGCCCTCTAAATCACAGTTCTTCCAGACCTCCTGCTTGTTGGGGATTTGTACTCCTGGTCGATTGGACGCGTCTTTATTAAATGTTTGCAGAATTGAACTGAAAGGACTTAGCATTCAAATCAGGAAGAGAATTTGTTCTTTAACTCCAGTTAAATGAAGTATCGATTTGGATGCTGTGTGGCTGCTCTGGTCTTAGCCCATATGAGGAGTCGGTAGGCCTCGACAGGATGATTTGTGTTTTTATAAAGCTGAGACTGATACGGGAGTTTGTTTAAAACAGTTCTACGTGTATGGCCTGTGTCAGGTTACTCGCTGCCAAGGGGGGAGGGGGAAAAGAAGGAAGGAGGGGGCAAATATGGCACTCAGAATCTTACAGCAGTGACGCAGTGGAGTCAGGAGGACCTGAGTTCAAATCCGACCCCAGACGCAGATCTGACTGTGTGGCCTTGGGCAAGTCACTTAACCCGTTTGCCTTGCAAAAACCTAAAAAAAAATCTTGCAACAAATGAGGGCTGAAGTCTGTCTTTGCCTGAAGTTGGAAAAATACATTTGCTTTCAAAAAGCTTTGTTTGGTTTGGTGGGCGCTGGGGGAGTTATTTCTTTAACAAAGACCCACGCAGCCCTGTGCTGGGGGCTGCCAACCTGGACTGGCAAAGCTCGGGTGGGCAGTCAGGCAGTGCGGGTCCTGGGGCCAGCCTGCCGCCCCGGGGTCCTCCTCCGCCCAGCGGGGGCGCCCTGCCCGTGGGGGCGCCGTGTCCGTGGGGGCGCCGTGCCCGTGGGGGCGCCCTGCCCGTGGGGGCCCTGCCCGTGGGGGCGCCCTGCCCGTGGGGGCCCTGCCCGTGGGGGCGCCCTGCCCGTGGGGGCCCTGCCCGTGGGGGCGCCCTGCCCGTGGGGGCCCTGCCCGTGGGGGCGCCCTGCCCGTGGGGGCGCCCTGCCCGTGGGGGCCCTGCCCGTGGGGGCGCCGTGCCCGTGGGGGCCCTGCCCGTGGCGGCACTCTGCCCGTGGGGGCGCCGTGCCCGTGGGGGCCCCGCCCGTGGGGGCCCTGCCCGAGGGGGCCGCCGAGCGGGGGTCTCTCTCCCCGTGGCCTCGGCGATGAGGGGCCCCTGAAGCCGGGGCGTCCCGGGGCCCGCGCGGGGCCGCAGCCCGGCCCTCCTTTGTCTGCGGGGCCGGCCCCGCTCCCCACGCCCCCTGGCGGCGGCGGCGCGAGCGGCGCGGAGTCGGCGGCAGGAGCGGGCGGGCGGCGCGCGCGGGAGCCTGCGAGGGGCCGAGCGCGGAGGCCGGGGGGCATCGGGGCACCGGGGGCACCGGGGGCACCGGGGGCCCGGGCCGCGCCGCCGCCCCGAGGCTGCTCTGCGTGTGGGCGCGCGCCGCGGCCGCGGGGGATGCGCGAAGGATGGTGAAGAGCAAGGGCGCCGCCGCCGCCGCCGCCAAGCCGCGGGCCCGGAGCCGCCCGGCCGCCGAGGCCGCCGAGGTGCCGCCGCCGCCGGGGCCCCCGGGCAAGGCCAAGGGCCGGCCGGGCCGCAAGAGGAAGCTGCCGCCGCCGGAGCCCAAGGCCGCCGAGGCGCCGCCGGCGCCGGGGCCCCCCGAGAGCTGCCCCCTGGAGCTCGGGGCGCAGCGCGAGCGCTGGCTCAAGTTCCAGAAGCGCCAGAGCCTGACGTGCGAGGGGGCGGCCAAGCTGCTCCTGGACACCTTGTAAGTACGGCCCGGCCCGGCCCGGCCCCCGCGGCCCCCGGAGCCCCCCGAGCCGCCCCGGCCCGGCCCGGCCCCCGCGGCCCCCGGAGCCCCCGAGCCGCCCAGGCCCGGCCCGGCCCCCGGAGCCCCCAGAGCCAGCCCGGCCCGGCCCGGCCCGGCCCCCGCGGCCCCCGGAGCCCCCGAGCCGCCCCGGCCCGGCCCCCGGAGCCCCCCGAGCCGCCCCGGCCCGGCCCGGCCCCCGCGGCCCCCGGAGCCCCCGAGCCGCCCCGGCCCGGCCCGGCCCGGCCCCCGGAGCCCCCGAGCCGCCCCGGCCCGGCCCGGCCCCCGGAGCCCCCGAGCCGCCCCGGCCCGGCCCGGCCCCCGCGGCCCCCCGAGCCGCCCCGGCCCGGCCCGGCCCCCGCGGCCCCCCGAGCCGCCCCGGCCCGGCCCGGCCCCCGGAGCCCCCGAGCCGCCCAGGCCCGGCCCCCGTGGCCCCCGAGCCGGCCCGGCCGCCGGAGCCCCCCGAGCCGCCCCGGCCCGGGCCCAGCGCCGCCGGCAGGGCAGGGGGCCGGGGTGGGGCGGGCGCGGGCCGGGGCCGGGGAGCCCGCCGAGGCACAAAGCCGGGCCCTAGCGCCGCCCCCTCTTTGCCCTGCCTGGGGGGTCCTTGTGGCGGGAGCGGGGCTCGGGGGCCCATTGAGGAAGGCCCCAGATGGCCCAGACCCCCCCCAGAGCCGGGCCCCCCGGGGCCCGCGCCCCACTCCTGCCGCGCTCCGCCTCCAGCCCCCCGTTAGAGGAGGCCCAGCCTGGCGGACCCCTAGTTGTCGAGGACCTGTTGTTCCCAGTCGCCGGGGGGCATTGGCACGAGCCTGCAAGATGGCATCTGGCCCCAGCGGGAGACATTTGGGGCACTCGGTGGCTCTGGAGACGGCACGGGCCCCAGAGTGAGGACCTGAGTGCAAATCCGACCTCAGACCCCTAATAATGACCCGGCCGTGTGGCCTGGGCAAGCCACTAAAGCCTTGCAAAAACCAAACTAAAATTAAAATGAAAGACTACGCATCAAGGGCGGCCAAAGAAGGTCCAAGGTGGCTGGTTCAGAATGTGAGGCTCGGGGCCTGCTCCAGCGGTGTAGACGGAATTTCAAAGCGCTTTTGAGTTTGCAGATAAGAGACCTCTTTGTGCCCTTTTTTGAGGGGGAAGAGACTGAGGGGCCCAGGGACTCCCAAGCGGGCCAGTCAGGATGTTCCGTTTCACTCAGACTCCTTTTCTGGCCCCCACACGGCAGCACTAGCAATACTGGTCTAGCAGGCGAGGTAGGCAGTTGAGCAAAAAGTCCTTAACGCTAACAGCCTTCGTTGGACGTTCACTTGCACTTACAGCATTGTCAACCAGGGAAAGGCCTCACAGATCATGGAGTGCAGATCCCTTACTTTTTTGGAGGAGGCCAAAGGGGCTAGAAATTCAAGCCACTTAGCCAGTCTCCCCTAGCCTGGTGCAAGAGCTCGGCCCACAACCCAGTTTTCCTGATTAGAACCCAGTATGCTTTCTGCTAGCACACCACGAAACTAGTTTTATTAAACAACATGGCTGTGATGAGAGTTTTTACTATTCTGATTCCTATCCAAAGGAGCCAGAACTTATGCCAGAGCCCTCACCTAGAAGGCTATCCTTTGGTGTGGACGTTCGGAGGGGGCTTCTGGCCAAGAAGGCCTCAAACCCATTGATAGGAAAGGCTTTGCATGGGGCCCTCTGCAATTGTAAGAAAAACTGAGGCTAATCATTTGCTCTTTGCCTCTTTGTCCAAACTGAAGTTAAAGTCCTTACTTTCTGGTGAATAATTAGCTTAGGGCCCTTTTAGTCTTCTCTAATCCAGTGTCTTAACCTCTCTTTGGGTTTTCTTTCTCTTTTGGTTTATTCTTCTATATTAATCACATTAATACTGGAGTTTAATCCATTGTGTTTGTTTCTGTGTGTGTGTGTGTGTGTGAGAGAGAGAGAGAGAGAGAGAGAGAGAGAGAGAGAGAGAGAGACAGACAGACAGACAGACAGACAGAGAGAAGGTCAGAAAAGTTATTTAGTATAAACAACTTCTTGTTTTGATTTCATTTAACAGGCCAAGGTCATTTCTTTCCCATACACCAAGCTGACAGATTTGGGCCATACATTGCCTTTTCATTTCCTCTCTAGTCAAGGCTTTTAACATATTCCTAGCTCATAAAAAAAAATTCCATTTTTTTTTTGTTCTGGCACTAATCAACATTTGAACGCTTAATAAATGTAATATAAGCTGCTCCAAGCTTTGAAGGGAGGCTACCTCTATTTGTCACGGGCCAATCTTAGAGAGTTGCTCATCTGAGAAACCCAGCCTGGGTCTTTCATGGGGGGCAGCCCTGCCTGCTTCATCCTTCTTCCTCTTGTTATTTTGATCATTACTGCTATTGTTCCTAATAAGCATCGAGCATCATCACAAAGCAGCATCTGCCACCAGTAGTCACGCAGATCATTCATGAAGGAACTGGACTGTACCAGCCTACCCCATACAAGCCGTTATGTGAGCTGAGTGGGGACCCTAGGAGAAATAAGGGAAGGAAACATGGCTGTGATTGAGAATATCATTATAATAGAAAGGAACAGGGTTCTTGTCCAACATCATTCCCAAATAGGGATGGGGCCAACTATATCTCTCCCAAGTACTTGGGTCCTCCTTTGTTCCCTTCCCTCCAGCTTTTTATGAGTCCACTTTGTTTCCATCCCATCTTAACAGTTGAAGCTCCTTTGAGGCAGGAACTGTTTTCTTTTTATTACTGGTATATACATAGAAAATTTTTAATAAATGCTTCAAGACCAAATGTATGACTGAGGCCTGCCCCTCCTCTTTGGTCTCCCTTTGCTCTTGCCACTACCATCTCCAACATACAGATTTCCCTTGTCTTTTTAGGAGGGAGGGAGGGAAGGAGAGGGAAGGGGCCTGTTTTTTTATCCGCCAGAAGGGGAGACTGAATAGTTGAGCTTTACAGTGCTGCCCCCCCCTTCCATTTTTTTGTGGATTAGTTTACTATGTATTCTGCCCCCACTAAAAGACTATTGGTAGGATTTCAGGCTAGGGAATATTGGTAGATCTGAGTCTGCCTGGGATTTTCCTCCTTTCCCAGGAATCTCTTTTTGCATTTCATGTCTGGGTGCCCGCTCCTCAGCTGCCATTCCAAACCTCCCTCACCCCTTCCCATTTCTTTTTGTGGGACCTTAAATAAGACACAATGGAGGACAATTTCATTTAAAAAACAAGTTCAGTAATTTTGACTGCCCTAGCTGGGAGAAATCCTGGCCTGAGCTTGGGAAAATGGATTTGTGAACAAGCTCCTTCCTGAGCATCCTTGTGGCTGTGTGGAAAGAGTGGGGGCAGGGCCATTGTGCTCCGTTACCATGGTGAAGGCACAGCTGGAGAGAGAGTGGGGGGGCTGGGAGGAGGAGGCCTAGGCAGGATCTGGTTGGGCCTGAGCTGCAGAAAGACTTCAGGGGAGGAGGCCTCAGATGTTTGGAACTAATTAAGCTCCAATTACTGCTCGATCCCTGCCCCCCTTCTGCCAGCCTTTGAATTGGAAGCAGGATAATAATGCTCCATATACAGAAAGGTAGAGTAGGTCCTTAAATTAGTCTCATTTGGAGGGGTTTTCAGAAAACAACTGCATTTTGAATTCAAAGGGGAACTGGTAACATTTTTGGGGGGTCCAGCAGGTTCCCTCTTCCCCAAAGAAGAGAAAATCACCAGTATCAAATTGTTTCATTTACATAGAAGCTGGACTTGTAAGCAGCAAAGCCCAGGGTTCATTGTCCCACCTTTGACTTTGGCTGTGCTACTCTGAGCAAATTGCCCCACCTTCCTGGGTTCTGGATACTCTCTTAAGGCTGTAAGTTTTCAGACTGTGATCAGCTTGAGAGGAAGGCATTCCCCACGCCTGAAGTTACAGGACTGGTGAAATCTAGGGCCTTCTTTTTTTTTGTATTGATGCATCCTTCATGTTGTGATGATGGAACCAGCCCCCTAGACTAGCTCATTCATTTTATAGATGAGGAAACTGAAGATTGGAAAGAGGAAGTCTTGTGTCAGAGATCACACAGGTAATAAATATGGAATCAGCTTAGGATCTAAACCCAGTCCAATGCTCTGACAGTTTACAGAGGAAAAACACTGGAAAAGTAACCCCCCCCCAATAGCTCTCCCAAAATTCTTCTCTCCCCAGTTGTTCATATGGCACACATAGTTGTTGTTCACTTGTTAGATTTATTTCTCTTTTCGTGATGAACTTCGTTGTGATACTAGCATCATTTTTTTTTATTGCTGTAACCCACCCCCCCAATAGCTCTCCCAGGGTCCTTCCCGCCAATGTGTCCAGACTCAGTCCTGTCTTTGAACTCCAGGAAGTGTGTTCTAGGACACACCTCTCTCCCCACCAGCCCATTCTTTGGTATCCTTCATCCATCAGTTGGTGCGTGTGTCCTGCTGGGGATTGGGCCCTTTCTGCTGGGGAACCAGGCTAAGCACCTGGGTGTCTCCTGTGCTGTGTCTGGGCCTACCGAGGAATGCTCACTTCCCACTGTTTTTTGATTTTTGCTCTGTCTAGTGAATACCAAGGTCTGGTGAAACACACTGGAGGCTGCCATTGTGGGGCGATTCGTTTTGAAGTCTGGGCTTCTGCTGATCTGCATGTTTTTGACTGCAAGTGAGTAACCCTTTTTCATTCTTTCTAAGGACAAGTGGGTCTTGGGGAGGCTGTTGTGCTTCTTAACGCTGACTCTCCCCATATGGGATCCATCAAATTAAGCCAAGGTTTGAGCCTTGTGATTTCACTGGAATGGGGAAGGCACTCCTAAGGAAGGACATTCCCTCCAGCAATATAGATTATCGATCCTAAGAAAGTTAAGGGACTTGTGCAGGGTCATTTAGCCTTAGTGTGTGAAAGGCAGAACTTAAATCCAGGTTGCAGTGGCTATATGGCCAACCTTTATCCATTAAGCCACCTTGCCTCTTGTGGATTGGGTAGGGGAGGCTTTGACTGCTTAGACATTTTGAATAATGATGTAGCTTCAGTACAATAGGAAAAATTCTTCTCTCCCCAATTGTTCATATGGCACACTTAGTTGTTGTTCACTTGTTAGATTTATTTCTCTTTTTGTGATGAACTTCGTTGTGATACTAGCATCATTTTTTTTTTATTGCTGTAGCTTTTTATGATTATTCTGGCTCAGAACTTCTACAATAGGGCCTTAGAGGTCATTGAAGCCAGGTGTGAATTGCCCAAGCTCACCCAGGCTTTGGAGAAGATCTTGGAGTCTGGGCCCAAGTCCTTTGGCTTCAGTCATCTCTTTTTATGTATCCTAGTGGTGACCTTGAGAAGCTTAGGGACCCCCTTTCAGAATGTTTTAAAATGTGCAGAATAGAATTCTTGAGATTACAAAGAAAATAAATTATATCGAATTATTGTCATCAAAGACACTAGGTGGCATTATGTATCAAAAGCTGGGTCTGGAGTCATAAGGACCTGAGTTCAAATTCAGCCTCAGACACTCATTAGCTGTATAAACCTGGGCAAGTCACTTTATCCTTTTTTCCTCAGTTTCCTTATCTGAAAAATGAACTAGAGAAAGAGATGGAGAGCCAAGAAAACCCCAAATAGAATTATGACTAAAAACAACTAAAGAACAAAAAAATGTTACCAAAGTATTTTAAAAAAAAAAAGAAAGGGCAGCTAGGTTGGTACAGTCGATAGAGCACTGGCCTTGGAGTCAGGAAGCCATGAGTTCAAATCTGGACTCAGACACTTAATAATTGCCTGTGTGTTCTTGGGCAAGCCACTTAACCCCATTGCCTTAAATAAATAAAATTAAAAAAAAGAAAAAAGAAAATAAGTTCATAGGTCAGCTGGGGAGTGGGGTTGGAGTTCTGTAAAGACCAAGTTTTTTCTCTGTATTATGAAACCAGATATTTTACACACACACACACACACACACACACACACACACACACACACAATAGGTCTATTAGCTTATTAACCCCTTCTATGGATTGGGACCTTGGAACACCTCAAGTTAGGCCTCCTGAAGGGACCCCCAGTGATCAGGATGGTGCCTTACCCCAAGAGGTGATCAATAGGTATGCAATGGGCTTAAATGAATTAAGAAGGGAAGGCCTGGTGGGCCCTTTGCTGACTTGATGACTTTTCTTACTTTGCTTGATGACTTTTCTTGCTTTGTTGTAGCTGTAGCATTTGCAAAAAGAAACAGAACCGACACTTCATCGTTCCAGCTTCTCGATTCAAGCTTCTGAAGGTAAGTACTGGAAAGGATGTTGCCCAGGAATGTGTCTACTATCTGCTCTTTTTTTTTAACCCTTCTTTTAAAGATTAGTATCTCTAATGTAGGAGCATCGAGTTCTGAGCCTGGAGTCCAGAAGACTCATCTTCATGGGTTCAAATCCAGCTGTGCCATCCTGAGCAAGTCACTTAACCTTGTTTGCTTCAGGGTTCTCATTGAGCAAATGATCTAGAGAAGGAACACATAAACCACTCCAATATCTTTGCCAGAAAACCCCAAATAGGGTCACAGAGTTGGAGTGACTTGAGAAACAACAGAGATGTATGGTGTACCCTGGGGTGGGGGTGGGCAGGGCTGGTGGTAGAATGTCAGGATTATTGTTCTCTGGACAGTTTGGATCTCACCTCATTCTTCCAGGGTTGGGGGGGGAGCAGGGCATGAGTCCCTCTGCTCCAAGTTCCATCTCACATTGAACCTCATTCCACTCCTGCTTGGTGCCTAGGGTGGGGGCAGGAGGGCACATGTACTTACCAAGTGAAGGGAGCAGAACCAGAATAATTTTGGCATTGACCACAATAATATAAAGGGAATCAAGTCAGAACAAACTGCAGAACTCTAATCCTTCCACTGACTAAGGGTGACATGAGAGGCTGCCTCCCACCTGGGCAGAGATGGGTCTCTAGGTACAGGCAACATTTTCATTCTTGGTGTGTTAGGTTTTATTTGGTTTGACTAGGGGTATTTGTTTTATGGGAGGGATCTACTTGGGAGGAGAAGGGAGAAGAAAAAAGGAAGTCATTGGAAAGTGATGTTAAATAATAAAGTATCATTAAGTGTAAAACAAAAGGACACTTAGCTATTCCTTAAATTTTTCCCATGAAGAAATTGAAAAAATTATACTTCAGTCTTCACTCAGACTTCATCAGTTCTCTCTGGAGGTGGGTAGCATTTTTCATTATGGGTCCTTTGGAATTGTCTTGAATACAATTCAAGTAGCCAAGCCTTTCACAGTTGATCACCATTTCAGTGTTGCTGTTATCTTACACAATGTTTTGTTCTGTTTACTTCAGTTTATATCAGCTCCTAGAAGTCTCTCCCTCATTTCTTTCAGAACCGTTGTTTTTCATCACAATCATGCTACAACTTGTTCAGCCATTTCCCAACTCATGAACATTCCCTCAATTTCTAATTCTTTGCCATTATAATAAAAGCTGCCATAAATAGTCCCTTTCCTTTTTTTTTTTTTTTTTTTTTTTTTGAGCAGGATAACACTCCTAGTAGTGATATTGCTGGGGCAAACAAGGAGTATGCACAGTTTTGTAACCCATGGGCCCAGTTCCAAATTGTTCTTCAGAATGGTTCACAGTTCCCCCAACAATGCATTGGTGTCCCTGTTTTCCTACTTTCTCTCCATCATTTAGCATTTTCACTTCTCTGGTCTGAACCAGAATATGGAGGGATGCCCTTTGAGCAAGATGGTGTAGGGCCTTGAATAGCAAACCGAGTAGCCTGGATTGATTCAGAGGACTCTGAGCAATAGAGGGACATGATCAGTGTCCTATTTTTACATGCACACATCTTGTAAACTCTTTAGGGGAAAACTCAGTGTCTTATCTGACACTTTTTATGATAGGTGTGAAGGTAGTACCTCAGTTGTTTTAATTTGTATTTTTCTAATCAGTAGGGATTTAGAGTATTTTTTCCATGTGAATATTGATAACTGGTTTCCTCTTTGGAAAACTTTTTAATTCTTTGACCATTTATCAGTTGGGCTTTTTTTTTTTTTTAGGTTTTTGCAAGGCAAATGGCTTCAGCAAACTGACAGTCAGAGGGGTCCAGGACACCCTGCCTTAATTGATCTTTGTTAAAAGAGTCAAATTTATATAAAAATAAAAGCTATGGGGCAGCTAGGTGGTGCAGTGGATAAAGCACCGGCCCTGGAGCCAGGAGTACCTGGGTTCAAATCCGGCCTCAGACACTTAATAATTGCCTAGCTGTGTGGCCTTGGGCAAGCCACTTAACCCCATTGCCTTGCAAAAACTAAAAACTAAAAAAAAAAAAAAAAAAAAGGACAACAACCACCCCAATCCCTCCCTTTTTTGCTCAGAGTCCTCCAGTGACTTCCCCCTTGCCTCTGGAATCAATCCAGGCTCCTCAGTTTGCTATTCAAGGCCCTATACCCATTCAAGACCCTATACCATTTCACATACAACACATCTCACTCTATTGTCCATATTCCGGGTCTAGCCAGAACAGTGAAACTAATATTCCCAAACAAAGTGGAAGATGCCAGGAACTGACAACAGAATGGACAACTCTCAATTGAGGATTCTCAAACACTAAATTACATCAAAATAGAATGAAATGTAATTGTGTGAGCTGTAAGTAATCAAATAATGACAAGTAGGGAGGGAGGGTTAATGTGGAAATGATGAAGAATGAAATATGGATGACTAAAAGGGCAAGAGGCACCATGATGATAACATTGTCAATAAAAGGATCATTTAGAGGAAGTTGAATTAGTAATTTGAATAATTAAAAAAAACCCAAGATAATAATGAAATCTCCCTACTTAAAGCAGAGAGACCAAGGCTTGAGCGAGGAGACTGTTGTCTTTTTTGTCAGATGCCTTTCCTGTATCAAATACTTTCATTTAGTTGTTTTCATACAATTTAAGGTTTCAGTCTGGATCTTTTCATAAAGGACTTGATGTAAAGAGAGAAGGAATCAATACAATGCATTTTTTTTTCATTTAGAGAAGGTATTCAGAGCTTTAAAAAATAGAAAAGAAATCTCAGGATGCAAAGGGGGTACATATCAGGGTATGCAGTTTGGTAGAATGAGACCTTAATGGGACTATATTTTGGAATATTTCTTATCTAAACAAAGAGATTAAAAAGCATCAGAGTTGAGGTAGCGTTATATATTAGGAGGTGTATTCATGGGAGGAAATCCAGTTACAAGAAAGTTAGATGTGAGGAACATTTGAGTGAAGATCAGTGATTTCTGGGATAAAAATAAGATCACTTTTCCCCTTGGAGGACAGTGACCTTTCCCTTCTAGAGGTGAGAAAACAGGTCTCTGGGGAGGAATAGTTAGAATTTTGAAAATACCTGGGATAATATAAATATTGTACTGTAAGAAATATTAAAGGGGATGATTTCAGAGAAACCTGGGAAGATTTGTATGAACTGATGCATTGTGAAACTATAACAACAGCATTGTAAAATGAATAATTTGGATAAATTTGAAGTATCTCATCACTGTGGTAACCAACCATGATTCTGGAGGACCAGTGATACTACATGCTACCCACCTCACCTCCTGACTAAATACAAAGAATTAGACAAATATTTGGATTGAACCAATCTAGAGATTCGTTTTGCTTATCCATTGGTATTTTTTTTTTTACCAGTCTGAGGATTTAATTAAACAAGGGAGGAAAGAAGAGGGCTTGGGCTGAGGGAGTACCCCTGTAAAAATGTACAGAGCACCCAGGAGGGCCATGTAGAAGGGGCGATAAATATGTACAGGGACCCCCCTCCCCCCAACCACCCTCATCTTCTCTGACCCGATGAAGGAGGGTCACTAGTGACTTCTGATGTCCCAGCAGACCCACTCTGTTTTCCCCCAGAAGGGAAGGGGGAACAAGAGGCCTTGGTGTGTATGATTTTGGCCTCAGGCTGATGGGCCTTCAGGAGGCTGGGGGGAGGCTTAGCTTCCAAGGGACCTTCTGAGGGAGCCCAGACACCTCTACCCTCCAGGTGACCCCCATTCCTCTAGAGAGTGGCTCTTGCATTTAACCTCTTTTGGGGGTGGGTCTGGGTCTGGGACCTCTATTTTCAGGATGATCCCAGTCCATGGGTATCTTTGCTTTTCTTTTTTCCTGTGGCAAGGGGTGAACAGAGGGGAAAATGCTTAATTTAAAAAATACATATTATTTGAAAATTAAAAAAGAAAAAAAGCCTGGGGGTTATAGTGAGCTGTAACCTCAATGAATCAACAGATCCAAAAGTTAATGCAATCTTGATTGCATTAAGAGAAACATTGTTTTTGAGGATTAGGACGTGATATTCTGCTATATTTCATCCTGGTCAGATCCTATCTGGACTATAAGGTGTTCAGCTCTAGGCACCATATTTTTGGAAGGAAATTAATAAGGACAGCCAAGATGGTGAAATATCTTGGGATCGTGTCTTTTGAATTTTTTTTTATTAAAGATTTTATTTATTTTGAGTTTTACAATTTTTCCCCTAATCTTACTTCCCTCCCCCCACAGAAGCCAATTTGCCAGTCTTTGTTTTCATGTTGTACATTGATCCAAATTGAGTGTGATGAGAGCGAAATCATATCCTTAAGGAAGAAACATAAAGTATAAGAGATAGCAAGATCAGACAATAAGATATCAAGTTTTTTTTTTTCTAAATTAGAGGTAATAGTCCTTGGTCTTTGTTCAAACTCCACAGTTCTTTCTCTGGATACAGATGGTATTCTCCATTGCAGACAGTCCAAAATTGTCCCTGATTGTTGCACCGATGGATGGAATGAGCGAGTCCATCAAGGTTGATCATTGCCCTCATATTGCTGTTAGGGTATACAGTGTATTTCTGGTTCTGCTCATCTCGCTCAGCATCAGTTCTTACAAATCCCTCCAGGGTTCCCTGAATTCCCAGCCCTCCTGGTTTCTAATAGAACAATAGTGTTCCATGACATACATATACCACAGTTTGTTAAGCCATTCCCCAATTGAAGGACATTTACTTAATTTCCAATTCTTTGCCACCACAAACAGGGCTGCTATTATGAATATTTTTGTACAAGTGATGTTTTTACCCTTCTCTTTTGAAGATTGAGCTAAATGGGGTTGTTGAGCCTACAGAAGTGAAGACTTAGTAAGTCTTGGTTGATAATTATCTTAAGGCATTTGAAGGGATGTCATATGGAAGAAGAAATGAACATATTCTCTTTGACCTAAGAGGGCAAAGCTGAGACCAGTGGGATAAATTGTAAGGAGGTCAATTGAAGTGTCACAGAAAGAGCTCTTAACTATTCTACTACCCCAAATTGGAATGGGCTGTCTTGACAGATGGCAGGTTCTCCTCATTGGTGGTGGCTAACAAAAGCTGGGTCAACATTGTTGTGGAGTTACAATATGTATTTTTTGGGGCTGAACTAGATGCTCTTTGAGTTCTTTCCCAAATCTGAGATTCTGTCATAGCTTTCTAGTCTTTTCTCACCATGGACTTTATTCTTGAATTAAACTGAACTGTTCATGTGAATGTTCCTGCCTCTGCCCTTTGCTTGCCGTTTCTCTGTGTCCGAGATGCCCTGTCTCCCATCTCCATCTGATGCAAATTGCTCCATTCTTAAGACCCAGCTTTGCTATGAAGCCCTCTCTAAACATCCTCTATCCCCTGCTCTCCCCTCCCTTTGCTGGGATTGATCTTTTCTTCCTTGGAACTCCATATCACAACATTTAATCTGTTCTTAGACATTTGTTTTTAAAACTATTTACATTTATAAAGTCAAAATCCATCAACAGACAAAAACAAAAGAACAAATAAAATCTTATATAAAACTACAAACTTCCAACTATTTGCAGTTTATCCAATGGACATACACCCTGACAAATTAATGTCACTAAAGATCTTACTGATTTTTTTAGAAAGATTTTATTTATTTTTGAGTTTTACAATTTTTCCCCTATTCTTGCTTCCCTCCCCTCACCCCCCCCCCCACAGAAGGCATTGTTAGGCTTTACATTGTTTCCATGGTATACATTGATCTCAATCTTACTGATTTCTTTTGATATATTTTGCATTTTTTGTATTTATCTTATGTACTTACATATATATATATATATATATATATATCTCCCATCCTCTACTAAATTGTAAACTCCATAAGGGCAGAGACTGTGATTTTTTTAAACATTTTTGCAGTGCCTCCCTACTATAGAAAGGCGTTTAGTGTGTTTTTTTTTTAACAACAAATTTTATTATTGCCTTCATCCTCATTTCTGAAAATATGTCTTTTCCAATCCAGTCTTTGCCTTTTCTTTTTCACATATCATTCTGACTTGTTGGACCTCCACCTCTCCCTCAACCTTGAGGAATAGTCTGTTTCATTATCTTTTTTCTAGGGCCATCCCTGCTGGCCTTGCCTTTCCTCTGAGACCAGCTTCTATCTGGTGGTCTTGGTGTGGACATCATCTTTGTGTTGCTGTCTGTTCTTCTGGTTTTGCTCCTTTCTATCTGCGCCAGTTCACACGTTAGTTTGTGAATGAGTGGATAAAGAAGACCCCTTTTGACAAAGAAATATGTCTATGTGTTTCCCCAGGGTGCTGAGAACATCACCACGTACACCTTCAACACTCACAAGGCCCAGCATACATTCTGCAAGAGCTGTGGGGTGCAGAGTTTCTATACACCTCGGTCCAACCCTGATGGTTATGGTAGGTAAAGGGAACGGGGCTGTATCAAGAGCAAGTTCAGGATCCCAGGTGCAAAATTTTTCTGGTGATTGATAGGCCTGAACCCGTTTTACCAATAATCCATATTCTGAACATGTTCAAGTGAGTGCTGAGTTGGGGAGGATGGTGAGCCCTGCTACTTATAGTCATCTCAGACTCCTTGTTGACTGGGCTTATTGGCAAGGCTGAATTGGGTCTGCAGCCTGATCCCAGCCCTTCCAAGCTGTGGGGCCCTGGACAGGTCATTAAACTTCTCTGACCTAGTTCCTCATTTGTAAAATGTACACATCTTGTATTCCAGTTATGAGAAAAATGCTTTGTAATGCCCATTAGACACCTGAGCTCTTTTACATGGGCTAGGATCTGGATTGGATTATCAACTGGACCTTGGAGAAAGAGTACTGAAGCAGACCTGGGGAGCTAAGAT
This sequence comes from Macrotis lagotis, assembly GCF_037893015.1. NCBI lineage: Eukaryota > Metazoa > Chordata > Mammalia > Peramelemorphia > Peramelidae > Macrotis > Macrotis lagotis. Next base: position 246,354,040 of record NC_133662.1, on the reverse strand, counting down.
TCTAGTTGCTATTTCCTAGTCATGATCATGGGTAAAAGATGTCAGCTCTCCAGACCTCAGTTTGCTCATCTGTAAATGGAGATAACAATATTTGCCCTGTCCTGCCAACCTTATAGTTGTCATAAGGATCAACCAAGATCATGAATAGAGCCTTTGGTAAATTGTGGGGTGTTTTCCATAGGTCAGGGATATTTATAATGACAGTGGGAAAGGAGTGAGAGGAGAGAGGAGAAAGCAGAGGAGAGAGAAGGATGCATCTTCAATATTAGCTTGAGGGACTCTATTAGTACAATCCTTAAGCTAAGAATGAAAGACATTGCTTGATGGGAAATCAGACCAGAGGGAGAGAAGCCCAATTGCTGCTCACATAGGATTTAGAGTCGGAAGGATCTCATCCAGTCCAAACTGTTATTCTACTGAGGTCATTTACACTTACAGAGTTAGAGCTGGGAGTGGGGGACACAAAGAGGAGAACAGGATTAATCTCATTTGGCAGTTGAGCAAAGACTGGTTTAGAGTAGTGAAGTGACTTGCTCGGGGTCACATAGCCAATACATGTCTGCTGGTGATGGAAAGAGAACTTAGGGTAGAATTCTATACCACCTCTTTCTGGCAAGAAATCCAATACTTACTCACTGGGTCATCCTGCCTCTTGACCCTACCCAAGGTGACTCCCAGAGAGAGCAGCAAAGCTGGGATTTAGACTCAGGTCCCTTATCTCAGGTCTCCTCCTTCTGTACCAGACCACCTTCTCTTTGCTTTGTTACATAAATAGAAGGAGAAAGCCATTTGCTCCTTCTCTCACTAATTAATAATTTATCCTGCCTGACTCTGAAAGCTGTTCAGTTTGATCTGTTTAGGCTTCAGAAGTGGTATTAAGAGTGATGGCTCTTTAGATGGAATAGAAGCAGGAGAGGAAATTATTCGTGGAGGGATGTTCAGAATTGCTGACAGTCCAGAGCTTGTCTAGCAGGTCACTTGTAGCCCAGACTCCTGGATCTTGAAGGAGTCTTGGGGTAGGGTGACGACCCCCCGAAAACCAATTCTGCCCAAGTTAGTTTGTGTCTCCTATTACATCTCTTCTATTGTTCTTATCACCTACAGAAGGCTTGTGAGGTGTCGGGGTCAAGATCCAGTAGCCTTGGTGAAGGTGAAAGCTTTGTAGAGTGGAGGGTCTGGGGAAAGAGATGGCAAATCGCTCCAGTATCTTTGATGAGAAAACTTGAAATGGGGTCACAAAGCGTCTGACACGAGTGAAAAGTGACTAAACAGTCACAGTATGGGGGTCAAAATAACTAGTTTCTGGGCTTGCTCCTTAATTAGCTTTTATTGGCGATGTTTGGGCAGTGATTAGATCCCTCTACCTATCTCTGGTATTCTAATGTCAAAGTAGAGGGACAAGTTCTGGTGGATGGAGGGTGGGATCTTGCTCTCTCCAGAGATAGCCTCTTTCCCCGATAATTTCTCCATTGTGCTTCCTCTCCAGGAATCGCTCCCCATTGCTTGGATGAAGGCAGTGTGCGCAGCATCGTCATCGAAGAGTTCAATGGGAATGAGTGGGAGAAAGCGATGAAGGAGCACAAGACTATTCAGAGCAAGTCCAAAGAGTGACCCCTCCCCCTCCTGCCTCCGCTTGGCCTAGTCCATGAGAATGAGGCATTTGGGGATAAGGCAGCTTGACCCAGCCTAGGAGCCTGTGCTGCCATGGTTCTGGTTTTCTCCAGTTCTGTCTGAAGCAGGACAGATGAAAGCAACTCACTTTTTCATCCAGAGAGGAAGCCTGAGACCACTGGTCCTAGAGGCTAGTGTTCTTTCTCGGACCAAGCAGCCTGGGCCTGCCTCCTTGGGCTCCATGGCATTCCTCCTCTCAGCCTATTCTGTGGTCCAGATCATTTCATATCCTCCCTTTCCCTTCCAACTTTCATGTGAGCTTTTAGGGACATGAGCCTCCTTTGGTTTTTATTAAAAATAATTATTACTGTGGTTCCTCATTTCTTTTGTTTCTGAAATTCAGTTGGTTAAACACAGAGTTTACTGATCACCCATCATGTGCAAAAGCCCAGGGGAAGGTGCACCTGGCAAGGTGGGACTTGAGCTGAGTCTGGAATGATGGATAGGCTTGGACTTTTAGAGAAGAGGGGAAGTCATTTTTAGGTAGAGGAATTGTTAGAGGACAAATCTCTGCTTGAGTTCATGTGGTAAGTTATTGCTTTCAAAATAAATCAACACATTGCAGAGATTAGGAGAGATACAAACCTAGGTTTTATTATGTTTAAGCACAGGTTCAGGAGGTGGAAAAATAACCTCTGAATGGAGATTAAGATTCTAACAAGGCTTCTCATAGACACAATTAGACCAGAGATTAGCCAACTAATGGATTTACATATTGTGATCTTCGACATAATCTTAGGCCATGAAAGTAAAGACACAAATAATCCCATGCACCTTCAGTGTCAGAAAATAGAACAGAGTTAAGAATCATCTCATAGATCCTCCGAAGAAATAGACCTAGCTAAACAAGACTAGGTTACAGATTAAACTACATTTAGTGTTCCAGTGGGCTGATGAGAGACAAGGGCTCTCTACATGTGGCCAAGATAACCAAGGAGTCAAAGACAGCTGGAATTCTAATGACTTCTGTCTGGTTTCTGGCTGAGGCGGACCATGAATCAGGTTTTGGTTAGGTGAGATTTACCTGAGGAATGGTCTTGAGTCCTAAGCAATAAAACTAGGAGGAAATCAAAGATGAAAAATGATCCCGGTCCTATGTATGTGTCCAGAGGGCAGCAAGGGGCCTAAGTTGGGAGATGAGTGACAGGAGGCAGCCCAAGATTGTGGAAGACCTCCAAGGCACTGGGGCTGAGACACTTCATGCATAAACTGTTGTCACTGAAAGTTTGGAAGAGCTGGGTTAAGCCTAGACATTTGCAGTGTGAATGAATGAATGAATGAGTGAATGTTAACTTCCTGCATGCGAAGCGCCATAAAGAAAAGCTAGCCAGCCCCTGCTCTCAGGGAGCTCACAGTCTTCAGGAGGTGGGGGAGGAGGGACAGTGCTTGGGGAAGGCTTCGGCTGGAAGTCAAATGGCAAGGTCCCACCGTCCTTCGTGCATCTACTATAGCTTCCATTGATAATATATCAGTTTTTGATGTTGAACCATTTGACAAGGCCCAGGACTTTGGTGCCCAAACTTTGGGTCTTCAGATCTGACAAGCCCGGTCTTCCGCGGCAGCTTCTTCCTGGGATAATGGCTCGTGTGCTCCTCAGCCAAGGCCAGTGCTCATGAGCTCGCTCACCTGTGAGTGGTGGTTGATCAGCTGTTGGTAGTGCTGGGGAGGAAGGTGGGCCCTTTCTCTACAAGAGGAATCACTGTCCTCAAAGATGGGTGGACACGGCCAGTGAATTGGGGGCCAGGGCTCTTAGATTCAGGGTCCTGAGCTATCTCCATCGAATCTGAAGGGAGATAGTGGTTAAGGTAATGGTGATATTTGATCTTCCTCACGCCTGCCCCAGCTGCCTAATTAACTTCCTAAAACACCACTTTTGGGGTGGCTAAGTGGTACAGTGGATAGAGCACCGGCCCTGGAGTCAGGAGGACCTGGGTTCAAATCTGGCCTCAGACACTTAATAATGACCTAGCTGTGTGGCCTTGGGCAAACCACTTAACCCCACTGCCTTGCAAAACCCCCCCCAAAAAAACCTAAAACACCACTTCCATCATCAGTCAACAAATATCTTGTGTATACACACAGGATCTTATTCCTAGTAGTCATTCAATGAATATTTGTCAATTAATTGTGGATGAAGCATGGGTAAGAAGATGAATTGATGGGTTAGTGCAAATGGAGGCCAGAGGAGGCTCAGTAGTAGACTGTCTGTATAGCTTCCTTCCACATGAATTGAAACATGAGACACTAAGGTCTGTTTCTGAATTTAAGCCATTTGATGGTGCCAAGGACTTTGGTTGTAAGATCTTTCCTTTATGGGTCTTTAGGGCCTGCTGAGGCCAAGGAGGCAAAATAGTTGCCAGATTGTATCACCCGAGGATCGATTCACAGGATGATGGTTTCAGGGGCTGGGCTGGAAGGATGGCCCATCATCTGGGGGTTAACCGCTGTTTCTAAGATGCCTGGACTCATCCTGGGTTGTCTACAAGGGGGTTAGGGGGACATGGTGATAGTGGTCTGACTCCCCTAATGTCGGCAGCATCCTGGCTTTTATTCAGGGTCCCTTGTTGGTCTAGCTTGCCTGCTCTGTGGGTGCCAGTTGATGGAGATGGCTGGTCCTTTCTACACCAGGTTGTTCTAAGTTTCAAAGACCTGCATTGGTAGAGGAAGGACAACGCTGGATGCTTCCCAGAGATGAAATCACAGGTTTAGCTAAAGAAGACCCCATCCCCCAATAATAATAATATAATAAGAACCCAAACAAAACTACTACATACATTAAAGTGTCCAAGTATGGAAACAGCTTGGCTTGGAGAGAGACTCTGGGCCAGGCGCTGAACTTACTGAAGGAGGACAGAAAGTGATCTGGTGACAGAGCAGGATGCCTTGGACCCCTGAGACAGAGACTGCTAAGGGGAGGCTACAGAAGTCGGAGGAGCAAGGATGTGTCAGCACCTCCTCTTGGTCGATTGTGTGAAAGGGAATCAAGAAAGAAGGAGCCACTGGGGACCAGGACTGGGAGGTTTTTCGGAGGGTCAGCTTTCTATGAGTGGTAGATCATGAGATTGAGGATGAAAAGGGAAAAAATGAATGTATGAAGAGGAGATACTCTCATAGTTTCACTATGAAAGTAAGTAAGTATTATTGAACTTCGGCACTGTGCTAACAATTTTGCAAATATTAACTCATTTGGTCTTCACAACAATGCTGGGAGGGAGATTTTACAGTTGAACAAATTGAGGCAGAAGTCACGTGACTCATCTGAGGTCACACAGCTAATAAAGTATCTGGGGTCAGATTTGATCTGACCTCAGACCTTCCTCACCTCAGGCCCAGCACTTGACCTCTTGTGCCACCAAATTCCTTCCCCTTTCCGGGGCTCAGTTTCCTAAAATGGAGAGTTTGAATTAGAAGATTCCTTCTTGCTCTAAAAATTTTTCTAAATATCCTCTTGCTAAAATGAAATCGTCCCTCATAACAAAGGTAAATAGCATCATAATAATACAGAGACAATGTGTACGAGATTCTCTCCCAGAAGACATACACTCCTCTCTAAGATGAGAAGGGAGTTAGCTTTCATTATGTTTTAGTTACTTAGAAGTCATACATCTAAACTGGAAGGTATTTATACCAAGTCCATCATTTTACAGCCTCTTTTTTTTTTCTAAAGTTTTGGTAAGTCAAATAGGTTTAAGTGACTTGCCCAAGGTCACACAGCTAGGTAATCATTAAGTGCCTGAGGCCAGATTTGAGCCCAGGTACTCCTGACTCCAGGACCGGTGCTCTATCCACAGTACCACCTAGCCACCCCTATGATCAGGTATTTGATAACATCTTAGTGATAGGGAAAGAAACCAGTTCTACTAATAATGTATATTCATGATCTGCAATAAAGATTACTTTTAAACTTTGTAAAAAAAAATAAATTTTTTTGATATATAATCTATTAGGGGCGGCAGAGACTATGCATAGTTTAGTAACTTTGGGACATAGTTTCCAGTTGCTTTCCAGAGTGACTGACCAATCCAGATTCATCAGCAAGACATCGAAGTGACTGCAACAATTATTGATTTCTTTTTTGGCTGACAATTTAATGGGTGTGAGAATCTCAATAGTGTTTTTATTTACATTTATTTTATTTTTTTAGGTTTTTGCAAGGCAAATGGGGTTAAGTGGCTTGCCCAAGGCCACACAGCTAAGTAATTATTAAGTGACTGAGGCTGGATTTGAACTCAGGTACTCCTGACTCCAGGGCCGGTGCTCTATCTACTGCATCACCTAGCTCCCCCTACATTTATTTTCTTATTAGTGATTTGGAATTGTTGATGCTTGCTCTTTGTTCAGAAAGAGACTGATGACATCAGGAGAGTGATGTCTTGATTTGAAAGTGAATTGGAGGGGTGGCTAGGTTGTGCAGTGGATAGAGCACCTGCCCTGGAGTCAGGAGTACCTGAGTTCAAATCCGACCTCAGCCACCTAGCTGTGTGACCTTGGGCAAATCACTTAATCCCATTGCCTTGCAAAAACCAAAAAAAAAAAATTGAATTGTATTTAAGTGAGGCAGAACTGTTCAAAATCATCAGCCTCACTACTCTCCCCTCCAGTCACTAGGACTCCAGTGACAAGACATAAGTCAGGATGACTGGAGATGGCCCTAGAGAGATCTTGGCCTTTTTAATCTGAGGTCTTTCCTAGTCTTAGTTTGTCTGAGGCAGCACCTATTTGGTGACTAAAGACTAGAAAAGAAGTGAGTCAAAAGATGGCTTTCTTTGCCTTATCAAAAGAATCAATCTGAGAGGGGAAGACCCTCAGGGATTTGAAATATTTTCTTCATGTGGCCATTGGCAGCTTGGATTTCTTCATTTGAGATTTACAAGTTCCTATCCTTTGACCATTTATCTATGGAGGAATAGCACTAGTTCTCACACATTTAGAGTGGGACATTTCTAAGGGGAAGGGCATCACCTAATTTTTGATGTTTCTTCCACCCCTGATATTTTCTCATAGAAGGCAAGCAATAATGATGG